>NW_026849571.1:0-51485 GCF_030869305.1 Colletotrichum tamarilloi | reverse complement strand
TCCTCGAGAGCCTGACGAAGCTGATCTTCGGTATATTGAGGCATTATATATAGAAGAAGACATGTGCAAAAGATGAGCCCATTTGGACGCGAATTGAAAATGTTGTGATAAAAGGAGGTTGGGGGTGGGCATTGGGTTGTGGTGGATTTTCGCGTTTTTGTGGGTGCCAGAAACAGGGGGGTGCCAGGAAGTGGGTATGTTGACTTACCCAAAACATGCTCGATACTATCACCTTGCTCTTCTCACACTGCGACGATATGACTCCCTTTTGGCGGAGGATGATAGATCCCGGGAAGGCCAATCGTCGGGTCAAAGTGGTCCTTGCCGTCAAGCAACCTCAGACACTGGAACAGCCTCTGCAGACCGAGCTTGAAGGTATCCTTTTCCCCGCCGAAATTGAGTCGAAACCATCCCGACCGGTTGGAGAAGAATGCCTGCAGCGCATCATATCATTAGCAAACTGTGCATCATCGGGTCCGCTCCCACCACTGGAGCATCTCTGGCACACGACAGACACCGTCAAACTCACCTGTCCAGGTTCAAGATAGACGCGGTACTTCATCAAGTACTCCACAAACTTCAAATCCCCCTGCTTGCCGTGCTTCTCGAGCAGGAGATCCACCCACTCGGACAAGTTGACAAACACAAAGAAACCCGCCTCGGCTTTGACGTGCGGGATGTCGTACTTTTCCAACTCCTCCTCGACAAAAGTGCGCCTCTTGGTCAGGCGGCGACGGAACTGGGGGAGGTATTGGTTGCGGAGGTACTTTGCGTCCGAGAGGATTTTTGCGGCTGTTGATGCGCTGAGTGCAGAGGCCCACCCGAATGTGCTGATTGTAGATGCGGAATCGTTAGCCTGGTGTGCTTGGTAGGTCGTACGGAGTACACCGTGTGTTGGTAAGCCGAAAAGGCTGGGTGACTCACCTCGACGCCCGCATGGTATCGTAAATCTCCTTGTTATACGTCGCCAGGAAGCCGATCCTGAGCCCACCGAGGCCGAAATCCTACAGGGGTGGGAAGGAAAAGAGTCAGTCGGTTGTGTTCGTGATTCCTCCTCCGAAGCCGAAGCCGAACGCGATGGGCAAGGGTCCCCACACTCCCGGCAGAACGGCTCCGTGCAGGGATGGCGACTCACCTTACTCAACCCCCACAACACATGAACGTTCCTAAAGTTGACATCCAGCCCCAGACTCAGTATACTGGAGAACCGATCCCCAGCACTCATGGCGTATACCTCATCGACAATCAAATGGATCTTATGCCTCGCGCACAGCTGCGAAATCTGCAGCAGCACATGGGCAGCA
Organism: Colletotrichum tamarilloi; assembly: GCF_030869305.1. Lineage (NCBI taxonomy): Eukaryota > Fungi > Ascomycota > Sordariomycetes > Glomerellales > Glomerellaceae > Colletotrichum > Colletotrichum tamarilloi. The sequence goes on along the minus strand of NW_026849571.1, from coordinate 50,181 downwards.
TAACACCGGCCCATCGGGTTGTCGGGATTCGCCAGCAACACACCCCCAACCTTGCGCTTCTGGCTCAACTCGACCTGTATCGCGTTCTCGAGCCGGAAAACCAGCTCGGGCACCGGCACCGGCCCGTCCTCGCGCGGCGGCTCGCCCCAGAAGCGCTCCTCGGGGATGTCGTCGCATGGTACCTCAACGACGCGGACGCCGTTCCGGGTCCAGACGTCGTGGGCGAACATGCCATACGAGGGCGTCGCGAGAAGCACGGCGTCGCCTGCGTCGGTGATGTTGTAGGTGAGGGCGTCGAGGAGTGTTGTCACGCCATTTGCGGCGAGGATGTTGTCGGCTGTTAGGGGTAGGCGGACTTTGAAGTGTTCGTTCATGAAAGCTGCTGCTGCTTTTGGGAGGTCTTGGGAGTTTTGGGCGTCACCGTAGCCAAGGGCTGGAAATGGCATCAGCGAGCTAGCTGCGTAGACGTGCTGAATAGCGTTGGAGCGGAATCACTTACACTCCTTGAGTTGGCTCTTCTTGATATTTCGCTTCGTCCAGCAGGCCAAGTCTTCCAGCATAATCTCATTGACAGCGGACCCAAGATCAATGATGCCCTTGGGGTTGCTTGTCGCATCATACGGGTTGCTCTCAAGCCGTTTGCTGAGGTCATCCATCAAATCTGACCGGGATCCAGCTGTTTTTTGGCCCCGCTGGGACGGGGGTAGGGCGGCGTTGACAGACATGATGCGTTGACACGGATAAGGTTGAAATTGTTGCCTGCTTTTTTCGGCCATGTTGGTGGCAAACCGAGGTGCTTTATATGTCAGATTGTCCCAAAAGAATAACATCGCAGGCTGATGTGCATTTCGTAGTCATTGGAAATCAACAGCAGGAAGGAAAATGTTTCCCCGGACTCGCGGCAGTGTGGGTACCGGACCAGGTACGCGGGTCCGGCTTGACTGAGCTCCACCTCACCTTCAGAGAGAAAAAAAGAGTAAGGTGCGACCCACACTTACATACAGTGAGTGACTCCTTCACCGTTGCCTAATCGGGGAAGCAGATACGACTGCGCTTTTTGTGCCGTCATCTTTTTTCGGTGCCTGTGGAAAAAAAAGGACTACGCATTGCAAGGAAAAAGCACTTGAACAGGCAATCGAGGACTCGCATGCACGCACCTACCTGCAGATCAAGTGCATTGCCGTGAATTGTAATTTCCGACTTTTACTCCGTCATTCGGCTCGGCTGTCTGTCGTTACTTGCGCGTCGTCTTACCCAACCTGGAGAGCAAGTACACGACTTTCACTTGGGACAATTTTTGGGGTTCCTCTGCTTACGTTACACCAACCGCCCACGTACACCTAATGAAAGCAACACCCGGCGCCACGAAACTCTGCCTGCGTGGGCCAGCTGTAAGCACACAGCAGTTGTCTACAGCAAGCGTTGTTCGAACATGGCGCAATCCATACCCTGGCTGTCAGATGGTTGTCAGAAAGCTTGTTGGGTGCCTGGAAAGTTCCTCCGATCTCACTAGGCATCGGCTTGGCTCGTGTGACGCAGGATTCTCAGTGCTGACAGTCCCCACTCCGACGCTTGCGCGGCATTGGTCCAGTACTCAAAGGAAGGGCGCGGCGGCCCAGCACCATCGACTAGGGGTATGCAAGGCTTACGATGTAGGGTAGCGTTGTAGAAGGCGCGTCAAGTGATGATTTGACGCGTTTTTTTTTTAAAAAAAAAAGCAAGAAAGAAAAAAAGAAGGGAAGATTGCTGACCGCTGGCTGTAAACTTGCAATACCTCGAAAACTTGGAGGATAAAGATTTCCAGGCTCAGGGAGGGGACTTGGGGAGCGGTAGCGTCGATTTTGGCATGTAGACTTCCCTAGGTAACTTTGCTCATAACAAACACTAATCCAGCATCCAAGCAAGTACCGATCCTATAGGTACGGATATGACTGGTTGCAAGCCACCAAGCATCGTGCACCAAGCTAGTACGACTCATCAATTGCTTCACTGAATCACCCTTTAGCTGACCGGTTCGGTCCGAACTTTACCAGCTTGAGCCGAGCTTCTCGAGCATGATTTTTATTCCATGTATGTCCCTTTTCTTCAATTTTCCATGCTTTTGATTCTCTTTTTGTCACAGCTGCTCATTCAATGGATCTCGGTTATCAATTGTGCCATCGACGCCCACTTCAGCGTCACTATGGTGCCATCATGTCGGCTTAGAAATCAAGCAGAAAACAGCACCTGGTTCCGAGCACAGTTTGTTGCAAGATTAGATTCGGGAGGATCTCTGGCTTTACACCACCACATTTCGGATGTGATAGCTCAATTCCGCAAGCATGTGACTTGATGTCGCATTGATAATGGTCATCTCCGAGACATTCACTGAGCTGACCCGGCGGCCGAGACGCACCATTCACAAAAGCTATCAGCCAGGTAGGTAGATGAGGCCGTTGTAAGGGAGTGAGCGAACTGATAGCCCCGGCTAGGCGCTTGAAGGGACTATCATGTTGAATGTAGGCCCCCTTTCAATTCCGCCAGGGCCGTTGCGCGATGTCATGGAAACAGTCCCTGCGATGACGGTGTTTGTTGATTCTAACTCTTGTCATCTGCATTCAACAGCTCCTTGTCCCAAATAGGTAATGCTGTTACAGGCTGGACCTCCCTGTTGTAGGCAGGCCTCGATCATATGCCTCAAGTCCTTCCTTCAGTGTCACCGAGCTTCAAGTCGAAGTCTTGTAATCACGTTCCTCTTGCGAATAGCCAAGGCCGGGCACGTAACCCTTTTGGCAGGTATGATGGACACTACTTTAGTCCGCTCGGCGGACTGGCTCTTCACCAGTGCATCTCGTGTCAGAAGCTCAACCGGCGAGCGCTTGTTTCGAAGAAAACTCTGCTCGGAGAGCTTGCAGGTTGCCTGGCAGAGGGACTCGGCATCCACGTAGCTGTAAAAGAGGCGCACTCAGATCTCGCTTAGGAATCATCTGGTGACTGCATATTTGACAATTGCACGAGGGCTAGTCCAGCGAATCCGTTGGAGAAGCGCCGAATTGTCGTGTATGTGGTAAATAAAACCCAAAACCGGGCGAACTGTCGAGCCTATCTTACTTGAGAATGGACATGTTCAGCCAACTATTCTTGTTGTTGCAATATTACATTGTTCTCAAAATTCTTTGTCTCTGGCAACTACTGACAAACCGAAAAGTGAATACACATAGCTTTATCTCAACAATAAAATGTGGCATCTCAAGTCCTTCGTAACATTCATGATCTCCGACGGTCCAGAACCAATGCCCATGATTCACATGACTAGCGTAGCGCTGCCCAAGATCAAACGCCGCTCTTTTAAACCCCGGGTGCCTATGCCGCCTCCGATCCCGAGTCCTGGCGTATTCGCAAATCTACAAGTACTCCGTACTACCAGAAACCGATGTCCTCATCGCTCCGAATGGTATCACAAGACCGGACGGTACCATAGTCCGGAAGGTGACCAGTGCAAGGTAGCAGGAATCTGACCCCTGACGAAAGTGAGCGGTTGCACAAGGAACTCCGATGCAGTTTTTGGCATTCGCCCTTGCCCACTCAAGTGCCGGAAGGATGATTTGAGAGACGCGTATCACGGGCCGATCCGCCAACGGCGTCCTTTGAGAACCCGAAGGGAAATGCCTCTTGAAGCCATTGCCTCTATGACGCAAGTGACGCTGAAAGTTTCATACGTGCCTGGTTGTAACATCTTCCTGCAGTGTTACTGCGCAACATTTCTCGTACTATTACAAGAGTAGCGTTGAGTGATTCTTAGCGCCTCAAGTTATTAATGGTGTTACTATGTAGGTCCCTCTAGACGAATCTAGTCACCACCAGCGAGGTCGCAATTCCGCACATAATGAATTTCGGACCCTTGAGTTCGCAAGCTAAAACTCCAGCAGCACGCATAGGCAGATAAAGTAGGACTTCAATTGGTAGCTCTTCCTAACCTATTCTACCCAAATATGCGGTAATACCGTTTTAATATCTACAGTCACTCGGCTGTGCGGCATGAATTGTATATAAACGCTACAAATATCTCGGAAGGAGAATCTTGATCCTAGCGCCTTCCTGGCCACGACTCATGTCAAGCAGGTTCGCTTGCTATTATCGACTCGACAAGCCAAGATAACCTCCAAGGACAAGGCAGAAGATCCACAAATTCACACGAGTCCTGCATCAGAAGTCCAGAAATCAGAGCCTGCTGATTGGTCAATACAGCAATAAAGCGTCGTAAATCGCAAGTCAAAGCATGAACCAGCGGCAGATCGACACTAATACCCCACAATCGGGCAGTTGCGGCCACCGCAATGAACCCCCCGAGATACGAATACGACTGCCGATTGAACCACATCCACACAGCGGCCAGGACCCGACCACCGCAGATGGACAGTGGACCAGAAGTCCTGGAGAGTTCACTCCACGAACGCGAGGCGGAATGCGTGGGAAGCGCGGATACAGGACTAAGTCCCCCGTCAAGTAAGTTACGGAGTACATAACAATCTTTCAGAGTTTGGTGTGATTTGCAGCTATGCAGCTTAATCTTCCGAGTACCTTTCGGGTGGCGGGCGGAACAACGGGACGCCCTAGCGTATCCGCTCTGTGGCGCGAAAGCTTAGCTCTGCGACGTCACGGCGTATTATTACTACACAGGAGAAGCATGCATCTAGCAGTCTGCACGCCGTAGTCATGTTTCTTGACGGGGTTCGGTCTCTACGATGGGTCCCTTCGAGACTCGACCAGATCATCCAGCCCACTTCGCACTCGCGTCCGTCGTACATCTCGCACAATGGCGGACTCGCCAAGGTCCGTCGTGACGACGACGATCACAGCCAAAAAGATGGGATATATACCGACAACGGTTCGTCCGGCTTTAGATGATCGATCCAGGCAACACCCTCATCAACAGCACCTACAAAAACATACACATCGGATCAACGAACGCAACCGTGCCCCCAACGAATACACCAGCCAACAACCATAAGACAAACATTTTGCCCTCGGCGCACACATGTCATCCAATTTCTCCTTCGAGTTGGGCGGGGCGCCGTACACCATCCCCTCGCCCACTGAGAAGCCCATCGCCTATGTCGCCACCGTCGTCCTCTTCGTCAGTCTGGCCTACGCCCTCGGCGACCATGGCGCCAAACTCCCCGAGATCAACCCGCTCAAGCCCTTTGAGTTGTCCAACACGCGCCGCATCCTCGAGTTCTACCAGACGAGCAAGGAGCTCATGCTCAAGGGGAGGGCCAAATTTGGCGACAATCCGTGGAAGCTCATGACGGAATGGGGCAATTGCTTGGTCTTGCCCCCTGACTTTATCCACGAGCTTCGCAGTAATCCCAACCTGGCTTTTGTGGAGCCTGCTAAAGATGTGAGGCAAAAGATTCCCTCTGTTTGACTCCGTTCTCCTTTCCTTTCTTTCCCTAGTGATAAGTAGGAGAGCTGACTTGTTGAAAGGATTCGCACGGCTATATTCCCGGATTCGAGGCCTTTGATGGCGACGAAGCGCTTCCGACGGTCGTCACAAAGTATTTGACAAAAGCTTTGAGTGAGTTGAAGACTCCTCAGTCAATGTTGAAAGGACCCCACTAATCGTGTATTCAAACAGCCAAGCTTACAAAGCCCCTATCCGAAGAGTCGACACTCGTCCTCCGCCATGTCCTCACCGACTCAACTGGTGAGTCTACCCTACAAACTTGCCACCCAGAAACTTTAGCTCTCAGCTCTCAGGAATCTCACACCTCCGTGATACAGAATGGCACAAGATAAGCCCCCAGCAAGACATCATGCGCATCGTCTCCCGCCTCTCCTCCCGCGTCTTCGCCGGCGAGGAACTCTGCCGCGACGAGGAATGGGTCCGCGTCTCATCAGAATACACTGCCGCCGCCTTCGGCGTGGGCTACGAAGTCGGCCAGTGGCCCCGCTGGGCCCGCCCCATCGTCCACTGGTTCCTCCCCTCGTGCTGGCGCGTCCGCGCCCTCCTCAACGAGTGCCGCAAGACCCTCCAGCCGCACATGGAGCGCCGCGCACAGCGCAAGCGCGAGGCCGTGGCCGCCGGCAAGACGGGGGCCGTCTTCGATGACGCGGTAGAGTGGTTCGAAAAGGAGTCCTCGCGCAAGCCGGACCCGGCGACGCAGCAGATTTCCCTCTCGCTCGTCGCGATCCATACCACGACCGATTTGCTCACGCAGACCATGATTGATCTGGCGGAGCACCCTGAACTGTTTCAGCCTCTGCGCGATGAGCTCGTTCGCGTGCTCAGCAAGGAAGGTTTGAAGAAGACGGCGCTGTATAATCTCAAGCTCATGGACAGCGTCATCAAGGAGTCGCAACGCATGAAGCCAGTCCTGCTCTGTGAGTTCCATCCCCCCTTTTTCTCTAAGCATAAAACCCAAACTATTCGGATTCCATCTCTAACAGCCTTTCCTCCCACCAGCGACTTGGCGCCGCCTCGTCATGAAAGACGTGACCCTCTCCAACGGCTTCGTCTTGCGCAAGGGCCAAAAAATCATCGCCACAAACACCCACATGTGGGACGCAAACTACTACGAGAACCCGGCCACCTACGACGGCTACCGCTTCCTCAACATGCGCGGCACCGACGAGGAGAAGAACGCGCACCTCGTCAGCACCAGCGCCAAGCACCCCGGCTTCGGCCACGGACAGCACGCGTGCCCCGGTCGCTTCTTCGCCGCCAACGAGGTCAAGATTGCGCTGGCGCATCTGCTGCTCAAGTACGACTGGAAGTTCCCGGATGGGTTCAAGCCGCAGATGGTGCCGCACGGGATGGTTCTGTTGCCGGATCCGTCTGCGACGCTGTTGATTCGTAGGAGGAAGGAGGAGCTTGATCTGGACTCGTTGGAGTGTTGATTTGCTTCAAATCTGATTCCGGCATTCCTCCAAACTCTCCACTCCGTTGTAGATGGAACTGAATTTCACAACCTTGAGCGCCTTCTTAGTATCTTCGATAGATTGAAAGAATAGTACTTAGATTACTAGATGTATTTTGTCCGATGTTGTAGTATATCACTTCCCTGCTTGTACTGATACGATGCACAAAACTCGTCAATCGTTGTGTCCCACGTGCAAACAAACTCCCGGTGCGAGTATGATATATGAAAGACAGTGTTTGCAGATGCGGGGGCTGGGCGGCGAAGTAAATGCACTATTCAGGATAACTACGTTCCCCAACGAGAGAGGGTACTTGGTTCCATTCTCCTCTGATCCTGTCATCAAGCGATGTGAGAGACATGGCCGAGGGGTTAAGGGGGCGCCAGTGGAACCCGTTCTTCCGGAGCCAAGTTGAACAGTCGCTTAACCTTTTGTTCAATTCCATATAGAGGAAGGAAACATCCTTTTTTTTTTTTACTTTTTGTTGTTTCCTTTCACCGCCCTCCTTCGAGGATGCCTAGGATTACCGACTCATCACATGACTCTTCTGGTATGCCTAAGGAACCTATCTACCCACCTTACACGAATACCGGGCAGGGTACTAATATTGCTTTTTTTCCATGCCCAACATCAATACAAGTGCATCGTGACACTTGGCCGAGGGGTTAAGGGGGCGCCAGTGGAACCCGTTCTTCCGGAGCCAAGTTGATCAATTGCTTAATCTTTTGTTCGATCCTCTATTGTGGAGTCTTTTTATTTTCGTCTTCTTTTTGTTTTCTTAGCGTTCATTACCAATATCTCCCGCTTTGTGAGGTAAACCTGTAATGATGCATTGTTTCCGCTATGCCCTCCCCCGCCTCCTGAAGTTTCACGCATGCCCATCAAGATGCGGAACTCCATCCCACAATACAGGATAACACCAAAGCTTTCCGTAGACACAGAGCCAAACTCTATCATAATCCTTTGCTACCACTATGAAAAATTCCACGTCGTGCTAGTTATGTTCTCATTCAGCGACACCAAGCAACCCGAGCCATCAGCGTATCACTGGGAGCAGGGCTCCTCGCGTTCGATACCAAGCAAAGCATTAGCCGCATCATCAAGATGATGCCAGCGCAGGAATCCTTGCAGATTGCCCTCCTCCCACTCATCCTCTTCGCCTTGGGCCTTCAGATTTCTGTTGATGGCAGGGCGAACAACCTCCCAAATTTGATTGACATAGGATATCCACTTCTTATCCGCTTGTGCGCGAGCATCTCTCTCATGACGGTAGTTACACTCGTACTCGTGAAGCTTGGTCTTCAGGTCCTTCTCCTTGGCCTTCAGAATCTTGACCTGTTCCTCGAGCGGCAAAGCCGCGATCTTGTCGTTCTCCTCTTTTTCCTGGCGCGCTTTTTTAACGGATGCCGCCACCCCTTCGGTGTCGGAGTCGTCGTCGCGGGAACGCTTGAGACCGCGGGACTGCTTCGCATTCTCTGTTTGTAACATTGTCAATCATCAAAGTTTCAAGGTGTTTTGTTTTCCGTTTCTGTCATGACTTACTCTTGACCTCATCGTCCTGCTGTCGGTACTGCAAAACGTTATAGACCTTCTCGTGGAAGTTGTCAATCGCCTTCAAGAACGGGAAAAAGAAGTAGGCAGTCTCAGTGACACCATTGTTCTTGTCGAGATGACGCTCGCGCGCCTCAATGATCTTGCGGACGATGTGTGTAATCTTTGGGAGGGAGAAGGAGAATCTCCAGGACCGCTCAACCATTCGAAGGTTCCCAAACGTCTGCTCACAGACCTCGTGCAAGGTAAGGATCTCGGAGTTCTCCTCAAAAGTTCGGACGCCGACATCCATCACCTCCTTGATGCGAGCAGCAGCACGCATTTGTCCGCCCTGAGAGGGCTCGAACCGCTTCTCCTGGAAGGGAAAGATAACGTTGGCCATGAGGCCGGAATAGCGGTAGCCGAGGATCGGGGCATGGAAGGCGACGCCGAAATCGAGACCGGGCAGGCCCTTCAAGTTGGAGTGGGCGGTATAATTCTGGGTGGGGAGGGCCTTGCTCAGTGAGGACATGTCCACGAGACTCTCGTTGTTGTCGGCTGTAGTCTCTGCTCCGGTGGCAGCTCCGGGTTTCTTTGCCTCTTCGTCCTCATCCTCGCTTTCAACTGGACTCTTTGGACTGTCGCGCTCGCTGCAAAATCATCAGTCCAATCACAACATAAAAAATGATAACATGAAGGAGATTAGAGATTCTAGAGAGGAGTATTATGAAATAATTGAGTGATGGGTTCTTCCAAAGCGTTGAAAAAGTATCAAAAGCTCAACAAATGGGAACGTAGCATTTCCGTAAGAAAGATAGATACTTACTGCACGAAGGTTGGTGCAGGCCATAGAGGGCGTAAGGGAAGTGTAAGTCGCAGCGCCATCTTGGTAATCTTTTGATGTCGCGTGGTCGCGAGAATGAGATGTGTGGATGTCGCGGACAGAGCTCGATGTTGGGGTGCTAGTAAGAAAACGCGACCCGTGCCGCTGGCTTGCCTGGGTGAAAAGAGCCTGGAGGAAAGTATTATCACTCCCTATCAGGTAAAACCCTTCTTTGCAACGGAATAAGACTCTTGATCATGGGCGTATTCAGAGACCCACAGAGAGCCTTGAGGTCACATAGTTGGTTCAGTGAGAAAGATTGAAGTCAGGTAAAATACTTTTGGTAGCTGAGCGCTTTTTGAATAAATACATGGTTTCCAAGGATGGCGGCAATTCTACCTCTACAGTCATTTTTATTTACCAGACCATCAGAAGACGGAGGGAAATGGCTTGGGTGAAATCGCGAGGGCTCACCAAAACTGACTCGAGACCTCTCGACAAGACTCAAGCATCGCCTCCACATTTGTTCGATTTCTCATGCATGCCATTGTTGTTTCTCTTGCTTTTGCCTCGTAACCCTCGTTGAATGTGCACGAATCACAGAGCGTGTGTGTTGTGCCTTTCTTTCCATTTATCCGCGTTTGTTATGAAAGATTTGCCTTAGAGTCACTTTCTTGAAGGCCAGAGAAATGTCGCACAGGAAAGACGGCCAGTCTCGAGGATCGATGAAGTTGTCGCCGGATGAACTCTGGAGAATTGTGGCCACTCATGGCCGCCCTTTGCGGGGGTGGATCATGTTTTTCCGCTATGGCTAAACCCCGGGGCGTTTTGGACCAGTAGCGCGGTTTAGTGAGACCAGGGGTCTGCGGGGGGCATCTCCCAATTGGGAATCACAGCCAGCAACGGGGAGCTGTGTGACTTCTCAACCCGAACACGCCCCACGCCCGATTGAAATCTAATGCGCTTTCACGATAGTCCGATGGTTTTGGCCACCGGCTGCTGTCCCGACATCGCGGCTTCAAACGTAGCTGGCATGGGTATGTTCATGTATAAAAGCCACCATGTTCAGGAAGCTGACTTTGCCAGGCTGATGCTCTGATTACCCCGCGATCGTCACTCACCCACCCCTGTGCATCTTTCATCGTGGACAACAACATCTTGGAGACCTCTTTTGTCAACCATGGCTACATCATATCCCGAACTCGTCTGGACTCAAACGTCGCCTGGGACATGGCAGCGTAGCATCGACGAAGTTGAGGAGTTCTACGCCTCCATGCCCGTCCTCTACGAGGGCAGCGGCCTTATGTTCTTCGCTATCACTGGCCATGTCTCTCTGACCTTTGACACAACCGGCACCAGCGGCTCTTCCGATGCTGCTCAACGCGTCGGCGAGGCCCTCAAGAGTGCCTGGCTGGCCCTGCGTCACGATCATCCCACCATCGCCTCCCAAGTCACTCGGGACCTCACCACAGGCAAATGGCTAAAGACGTACCACCAACTCAAAGACGAAGCCGAAAAGCAGTCCTGGATCAACAAGACTCTTATTCCCATCACCACCGACCAAAGTGGCGTAGAATGGGCCAACTCACAACCGCCAGCTCCAAAGATCCCAACCCTCTTCATCCTCAGTCCACCATCCACCACCACCAACATCATCCGCCGCGACCTCGTCCTCCGCTCCCCCCACGACATCATAGACGGCATCGGCACCCTCACCCTCCTGAACAACCTTATAACCCATGCCTCCAAAGCATTCTCCTCGCCAAACACCCCCAGTGCCCTAAGCTTCACCGGCTCCGAGGCCGCAAACCTCAGCCCCCCCTACCGCATCGCAGCCAACGTCCCCTCAACCCTCACTGAATCCCAAACCGCACGCCTAGCCACAATGGCCGCCCAGAAGACCGCAGCAATGACCCCCCCACCCGGCACCCAACTCATTGACATGCCCTACCGCCGCGGCCAACTCCTCCCCGGCCGCCACCAACGTGTCGCAATCACTCTCACGCAAGACCAGACAGCCCGCCTCACCACAGCGTGTAAATCCGCCGGCGCGACCGTGACGCACGCCTTCCACGCCGCCATCGCCCTCGTGGTCCGCGACATCCAGCCACCGTCCACTCGCGCGCCCCAGACGAAACGCATGCGGTACGTGAACTACATCCTCCGCAACGAGCGCGCAAGCTGCCAGCCGCCGTATAACTCTTCCAAACACCCCGCTGCGCTGTACCACTCCGTCCCAGGACAAAGTCTCGTCGTCGACATGGACCTCCCAGCCTTGGACGACGATAACGCCAACGCCAAGCCCACCTCCGACAAGGACGAATTCCTCCCCGTCGTCCAGATAATGAAGGACTTCTACCACAGCGTCAAAGACGACAAGGAGCACTACGCCCTCGCCTCGACGATCTGGGCCGCCGGAGACCCCACGGTCCCTCTATCCTCCACCCCGCTACCCGTGCCGCCGCCCAAGGAACATCCTTCGGTATCAATTTCCAGCATGGGCCGCGTCGACGGCATCATCGCCCCCAAGACGGGCGCCATCGAGGCATACGATCCGTGGGTGACTGGCGAGGAGCTGGGCAACGGGCTGGGTCTGTTCTTGGGTACTTTCAGGGGCGAATTATGTCTTAGCGCTGCGTATAACGACGCTTGGCATACCGAGGCGGATGTCCTGGATTTCTTGAGACGTTGCAAGGATGTAGTTTTCCGTGGTTTCGGTCTCTCGAATGAGTAAAAAGGCAGGCTAAGGTTGACAATGCCGGTTGCCGTTGAAAGTCCAATCTCCTTTGTCGATTACTATCTTCTTGGGTACTGAGAAGAAGATGAATTTTGAGCTATTTTGTTTGCCCCAAAACGACTACTGGTACATAAATGATATTCGACACGTAGAATTAAGATTCACAGTGAGAAGGAGAGATTATTGGTCAAAACAAGAAACCCGAGTAACAACTGCTTTGTTGCTGCGTTCCACAAAGAAATAACACATACCCCCCCCCCCCCCGGCTTGAGTCACCACAAGTCTATTGGCAGCATACTTTTGGTGGCCGCTTGAGTCTTCAGCAATGACGAGGCACCCAGACATGGCGCCCAGACACCCAAGCTTTTCATTCGCCGCATCGTCTGTAGCATGCTCGTAGTTACGTCGGAACCCAAATCAGCGGATGTTCGAAACATTCTAGACTGCTTCTTTTTGCATATGATCCAAGACCACATGGAACGCTGAGTACTGGGTACACGCTTCCTACATACCATATACACACTCTCACAACTGGCTCCTCTACGATACGTACCGCAAAGTGTTTCCAGCCTTGGACGCTGCTGGCAGACAGGTGGGTTAATTGTCTTACAACTTTGCCCCGGTTTGGTGTTCACAAAGATGTTGGAGATCTCGACGGGTTAAGCGTTTACAAGCATCTTTCACAGAGACAATATCATGAGCGGTTCGCAAAAACATCGTTTGCGGTTGACGATGGAGTATGCCTTTTGTGTTCCCAAGCCCATGGCATTTTAGGGGGTGGGTTTCATCAAAGTCTCACAAACATAAGCCGAGAACAGGGGGCAGATAAGAATTTTTGGTCTTTACGATGATTAAAAGTCAGATTAGAAAAGACGGTAAGCTGTGTGTGGTATCCGAGTACAGAATACTGAAATCAGACTTCGCCTAGATTGCTGCCTGTATCTTGAGCCGCGGCATGTTGTTTTCTTTGCTCGCTGGATGAAACACAGGCTTTTCTTTGAATGTGGCGCTTACACAGATCTAGAAGAATCTGTTGTACATGCGCTTCCACGTAGGCCAAGAAGCAACTTCGGCCTTGTAGCGGTTCATCTCCTCCCAGTCGAGCTCGCGGCGTCCGGTATCAACGTCCATCTGGTGGGTGCGGAGCCAACCAGTGCGTTTCCAGGCGAAGCCAATGATCCAGAAGACAATGATAACAGGGACGGTAACCATGGCCTCAAAGAATCCAGCGGCATCGTTGAGCTCGTTGCCCTGTCCTGCGGGTGCGATGGCAACAAAGAGCTGCGTTCGAGGTCAGACAGGATACAGAAAGAAAGCGCCGTGAGATGTAGGGAAAGAATATAGCTTACCTGGGCAATTAGCACAAGAATGCAAAGAATCAAACCGACCCAGGATCCGGCAACACCAAAGGCAGCCTTGAAAGGGATCTCATCGACGGTGTGTCCGTGATAGGCCCAAGCCTTGCGGAATCTGATGTGAGCCAGGCAGATAGATCCCCATGTGAACAGGGCAGCGAGCGCCGACATGGCAAGAAGCCAATTAAAGACCGTCTCGCCACTAGCATCCAAGTTGATGTAGGCAAGAGCGCCGCAGACAAGGTGGACAGCAACCGAGGGCAGAGGGCGGCCAGACTTGTCGACGTAGGTGAAAATCTTGGGGGCATAGCCCTGTTGCGCAAGAGCCGTCAAAGTACGGGAGCCGCCGTAGACGCAAGAAACTCCCAGTGAGAGGACTGAAACCAAGATGATAGAATTCATAAAGTGATCATATCCGTTTAGACCAGCGTACTTGGCGGCCAATACGAACGGTGATGTACCTTCGGCGTAAGGGTTGTCGGCACCGAGAATATTCTCGTCATTGGAGCTGATAAGGAGGCCAACGAAGAAGAGGCCGAGGATATAAAACAGGGTAATACGCCAGAAGACCTGCTTGATAGCACCTGGCAAGGATTTCAAGGGGTTGCTAGATTCGGCAGCGGCCAAGCCAACGAGCTCGGTACCGGCAAAAGAGAATGCAGCAGTAACGAATACGGCACAGAATCCTTTGAAGCCGTTCTTGAAGGCGCCAGGGTCGTGCCAGTACCGCGCCCCCCAGTACTCGTCATAGCGACCACCGGTAGGGCCACCGCCACATACGAGTACGAGAGCCACAATCATGAAAATGACTGCAGAAGGTGTGAGTGCGTGGTGAAAGTCACGATGAGTGTAAGCTTACCGATGGCCGAAAGCTTAAGAAGGGACGACCAGAATTCTTCCTCGGCGTATCCCAGAGTTCCAAAAACGTTGATGAAGGTTATTGCAGCCCAGAAGATTGTGATCCACACAGCGAGACTGATGTCTCTGGCCCCTTCCCAGTAGTTGATTGTCAGACCACAAACCGTCAACTCAAGCGGTAGAACGATAGCCCACTGTCACCCGTATTAGACACATCATGACACTTGAAGAAGACTTGGTCAGTCGAAGAGGTAAAGCGGCTTACTTGGAAGACGTAGTTCCATCCCATTGCGAAGCCCCAAGAAGGATCGATGAACCGAGTCGAGTATACGTAGAAGCCACCGGACACAGGATACATAACAGCGAGTTCACCAAGAGCGTAGACGACATTGAACATCATGATACCAATGATCGAGAAGTCGAGAAGAATGGACCCGGGCCCCTTTGTCTGGTCAGCGCGATATTCGAGTATGTGCGGGGTGTGGTAGAACGAACACCGGTAGCCAGAGCACCTCCAGACCCGACGAAGAAACCAGCACCGATGGAACCACCTGGGCGGACGACTAGGTTAGTAAAGATATACATAGTAGCTACATATAGCTTCCATACCAATAGCAATCATGTGCAAGTGACGAGTCTTCATGGTACGGTCGAGTTCAACGATGCCCTGTCCATAATCTCGGCGCTTGAAGGACTCGAAGTTGAGTCCATTTCGAGTGTAGAAGTCGTCGTCGCGCTTCGCGCCTCCATGGCTGAGATGGCCCTCGCCGATGGCGTTTCCAGGCTTACCCTGGACGCCCTCGGTACGACTTTCGGGTTGAACTTGGGTAGTTTCGGGGGTCGAGACGCCATCATGGACATCCTTTTCGGTCGCCATTTCGGCCAAGTGTTTGCCTTGTCCTTTGACGCAATCCTCGGGCAAAGAATGTTACTGGTATGGCTTGGAACCTTTTGCGAAACAAAAGGCTGAGGTGGATCGAACAATGGGGTCGGAGGCCCAGGGGCATCAAGTGCAAGGAAGGGATCAGGCAGTTCTGAAATAGTGGATTGTGGTGAATCACAAGGAGAGGAGAAATCATTTGCGGTCGAGAGGGGGACGCGATGTTTTAAGAAGAAGACGCGGCCGATCAAGGATACCACCTCGACCTCGTCGCCCATCCTATCAGCAACCCAGCATGCCCGCATCCCATTCGGCGTTGCCTTGTCGCGCCGGGAAACTACTTCTGGACATGGCTATCTGCGGCGAAGGTATGCGGGCGGGATCAGAGCAACGTAGGCGTAAGTCGAGGGTGCCACTCGGCGAGTGACAGTGCTCGCAGGATGGATGGATAACCCAGAGAGATTAAGATGGGTGTATGCCAAGGGCCAGAGGAAGGCCAAGTGTTGGGGAAGTGGAGTTAAGCTGACAGGGTGCTAGACGAGAAGAGAAGGTGAAAGTCGAGTTTCTAGGGAAGCTCATGATTGACAAATTGCGGGCTCATCGATTAGAGCCTTGGGTGCTGGCAGGTTGGGCTTGAGAAAAGGAGACTAGAACCAGCATTGGATGGTGGTGGGCGTGGACGTTGGAGGTTGACGTGGAAGAGAAGAGATGAAAGCAAGGAGGACGTCGGGTGAACATGGTGTGTTTCTGTCAGGGGAGGGGAAGAGAGCATCATGAGGTAGGTACCTTTGCGTACCGGAGTCGTAGCTTTAAAGCCTGCCATTATCAGCGGAGCCCGCCCGGGCAGCTGCATGGAAGGTCGTTCCGCGCCTTCTAGGGGCGGCGGGGGGCATCGACCTTGGCGGAGAGGTGTGGGCCCTTCGGAAGTACCTGGGTACCTGCGTGATTAGGTAAGGCAGCCGGCGGACGTGGAGGAAGGAGGAATCAGCGGGTGGTTGTGGCCTGGAAGGAGTAAGAGGGGAGGGAAGGGAACGGAGGGAACGGAGGATCCCCAGACGCACCTGCCTTTCACTCATGACCTCCTTTGGGACAGTGAGAGGCACGCATGGTCTGCGAAGAACGAAGAAATTGTTTTCTATCGACTGTGCCGCTCTCATACCTTTCAACATTCGACCAAAATCAAGCCTAGGACAACTGCAGCCATCATCCTTCCCCCCGGCATGACTCCCGTCTGACAAGCGCGTCTCTCGCCAAGCAACTGCCGGCCGTCCTTGCGCTCAACCGCCGCCCATGGCACCATCAATGATCGACAATAGCATTTTATCGTCAACAGCTCACTTTCTTCCATACTGAGCATGTAGCACGCGCACGCCACAAGAAGACCATCAGAATGATGAAGCAAAGCACCATCGCTACATCAATCGCTTCACACTCTAAGCCTATGGTTAAATGCCATTCCTGCTTTCCCAAGCTTCTCTTCTCCGCGAGTGCCTTCCATTTGCGGTTGCAGACTTGGGACGCCTGCCGAGCTCTTGGCCGAACCAAGAACATCTCCTCCAGGCCAGTCAGCGTTGGAGATGGCAACACTGAATCACACACGCGATTACGTATTCGCAATTTGAAATGAACGAACAACTCTTCCGAGAGGGTACACGACCGATACTTCCCCGAGACTACCATAGCTTTCCCCAAACAGCGTCGCCTGCCTTCTCGTTTCCCCCGGTCGCCCAGAGACAAACGATGCACAACCCACAAATATGCGCCGTCTCACTCGCCAGCCGAGAAATGCCAACCATCGCCAACAGGTTGGCAATCTTTGGCAGCTTCTATCAACGCTTCACGACTGGTACCAAGCACCCGCCAAGTTGCAATATCGGTATTGGCACCTTCGCCACGGCCAGATAAGCCCCCAGTGCCATCCTTTTGGACGCCTTCCACTGGCCTTTGCACCTGCCAAAGACACGGGCCCAAGAGACCATTTCGGATCGCTCCAAGAGCACAGACAGCACCAAAATCTAGGTTGGGCCGACCATCACACCACACAACCTCCCAAAATCACTATTACCTGTGGTTTGTGGGCCTCGTTTGCAGGCTCGGGCCAGCAGCTCCAGTCATAGGTCCATGGCGAACACTTCGCCTATCTCTTAGCTTCAATTCGACATATTCCATCGGCCGTCTGGACCCTTCCGACCTTCTTGATTCGAGAGGCTGTGCCGCCTACCTGGTCTTGGAGGGCTGCTGATTGAGCCTTCTCTAGGAGGTGTCGTTGTCTCGGCACGCCAGCCACGTCGTCAGGGTACGAGAGAGGCTGAATCCCCCCGCACCCAGAACACCTTCTAGCACACCCGCAGGCCGTCCCAGGTAGCACCCGGCCTGCTGACTTACGCCCATCGAACACGCCATGCCACACCGGTCACACCACCTCTTTCACCTCCCCTTTCCATACTGGTCAGCTAGCATCGAAGCATCGCCCGAGGAGCGCAACACATACCTGAGCTTCCCATTCAACTGAAACGAATCTCCGGCCGCTATTTTCCGTGTTTATAACGGGATTCGTAGAAGTCGAATGGGATTGCCGCTACTCACGAGCTGCGATACCGCAGCAACATCTCTTGAATCTCCACGGCTTGCCTTGCAGCACCTTTGATGCTTGCAGGCTGAGTACAAACTGTGATGGTCTACGAAAGGCTTCGGTCTTGCTACATTATTCCAACGGCAGGCTGGTTGTTTTTGCTGACGCTACAGCTCTTTCAGCAGACGAGTCGTAACCGAATCATCAGCTCCCAATCGTCTACCAAGGCCGGGCGTCTTGCACTAAGCCAGCCTTCGGTCTTGCCTTCAACTTCGAGAAATATCACCGAGACAAGGGACACACAGCATCATAGGGAACGGCCAAGCCTAAAACTACCCTGTCAATCTCCCTCCCATTGGGCGTCCAAGAGTGGTCCCTCTCAATTCCACCACACCTTGTTCAGCGGGGACCAGACCTACTACACTTCGAACCAGTGAGCTTTGAACGACAGGGGGAGATCGGCACATGCCAGTGACAGAGTGCTGGGGAGCCGAATTTCTTCATATTAGTTACGTGGCAATATCCGACTGCTTATCATAGGCAAAAGCTTTTCCATCTGATGCTTGATCCAGGTCTGAGGTGAGTTGAAAGGAGTTGCTGATTCCCCAGGGACCTGATAGCGTCTAGAGCAAGATCTCAACGTCACCTTAACAAATGTCCTAGATTTCCCGCTACACGAGGACAATTTCCTCTGGTTCAAGTCCCACTTTGTCTGCAACTTCGATGAACTCCCCTTCCATCATCCCATCAACATAGCACTCCCCGACCAGTGCCCACGCGGGCTTTCCGTGAAAGAATCCTACTTCTCTTAGTATAACCGGCACTGAACAACCAAGTAGAATAGCTACGCGATCTCCTTTCCTAGTTCCCGGGGGCACGAAACCCAGATGCTTCGGCGAAGTAGACCGCGTTGTTGTGTGCCTTGAATTGATGAGTCGGGCTGTAATGAGGTGTCACGATGCTGGCCGTACCAATGCATTTGTAGCAGAAATCAAGTTTCTCGCAGTCGACGCACTCGTACCCTGTGCCTTGTATTTTGCTCTGGCATCCGTCGCAGAAGACCATCTCTCTCCATCGAGCAATACTGCCTGTCGGGTAGGGCTTTGGACGATAACCTTCTTGGCCGATCCTTAGTCTGGATAAGGGCTGTCCGAATGTCGTTAGGGGCCTTGTATTGTATCCATGAAACCGATGTGAATGTTCGGGCATAAAGTCGATGGTCTGAAGGCCATACCACGGGATCCAGGAGGAAGGGTGGTTGACAGAGAGAGAGAAGGACCTGTCGTGCATGCGTCTCCAGATGATATCTAGACTTCCAGTCTGTTGTATGATATGCAATGTAGGTTTGGCAAAGATCTCCGTAGTTGTAGCTTGGTCTGAGTAATCTGGAAACCATTCCTCAGTGTCAATATCACTTGCCATTGACAAGAAGGCATAAACACCGTCTCGGGCATCAAAAGACTCAAGTCCTGAAAAGCTGTCTAATAGCTTCTCCAAAGTGATAGATGGCTTGTCTCCTTTCATAACTGCACTATATGCCCGCCAGACTCGTAATATGGTGTCGATGGGATCCACCACCAGTGTCGGGTTCTTATGAGTGTAAACATGGTCTCCACAAACTCTTCGGCATTTGCTATACTCTGATGGCTCTTTGTGTAAGTGGTAGGATTTCAGCTGAAGAGACCCAAACCCACAGAGCCACACGAGATAGCCCAAACGAAAGGTCCGGCTACCCAAGTGAGCGTGTTTCTGGTTAGATAAAACAACCTCTTGAACCGCCCAACGCCGCGATACCCAAGGCCTGTTGATCAGACCAACGAATGCTGCCCATTGCTCGTGCGTCTGATTTTCCCCAAAGCGCTCCCCTGCTTCTGCGATTTGGTCGGACAACCGGCTCGACCAAGCGAACTCTTCGTGCCCGTTTTCGACCAGGCAGTCTCGAAATGACTGTAGAAGATCAAGGGCGACATCGCTATTCTCTGACCACTCCCCCAACCATATGACGATGCTTTACGATTGATAAACCAGATCCATGCTCGCGACCTGATGGCCCTTCTCGACGTTGTCCGTTTGGTTGATGCAGATCGCATCAATCCATAATATGTGAGCTTCCTTGTTCCGAAGCTGTTTAAGGCACGACTCGAGATTCGGTCTTATGGAAAAAGGTTTCTATGTAGAATATCCGGCATTTTTAAGCCAGATTGAGCATGACGCGTCTTGCTGACCCCAGGTTTAGGACAAGGGCTGGTATGATGGTGCTTCTTCGCGCAGACAGACAATCATTTCGGCGCCAAGCTTGGTTGGTTTCACATCAGAAGTTGGTAAAAGCTTCAGCAGTCTCATGCACTTTCTTGGATCCGGTAGTGCTTTGTATTCATATGTCGACATGGCCGGCGGATTGGCCGTGCGTCGAAGGCAAATGGGGAACGGTTGTCGGGATGCTCACACTTTCTCAAAGCACAACTCTAGGATGCAGCTCTTGAAGCGAGTGTCGTGCTACCGATCTAGTGGGGAGGAAGGATCTGTATGTTTTTTATCGACGTATATAATGAGCCTCTCAAAATTTGGGTTACTTCCGCAGAGTATGTTCTGCGCCAAGTGACACGTAACGCGCGCTGTCAGGCACCTAAGATACAGGCGAGTACGAATGACATACTCAGATCTACAACACCAATCATCACGTTATGTGAAATACTGAGACCAAGGGATGATGTGGCTCGAGTAGAACCGGCTTTGGCCGGTCTGGTGTAACGTGGCTTCGGTGAGAGAAAGTAGTACTCAATGGCTCTTTGCATGCCCTGGGAAAGGATAGATAATATGGTCCAATAAACCCGAAAGATGCAATGTTGCATATAAATGCTGATACGTGGTCTGCTGCCAACCAAATGAGAAAAGCACTTCAAATATGCAGTCACATAGTTGGCCAGGTACTGACTGGCCGCCTCTGTTGACACGAGGCATTATCGATGAGGCTGGTCCTGATGACTCGCGAAGTTCATCACCAGATTCCGTCATTACATCTCATCTTGTTGGAACTTGTTCGACAAAAGATAGAAATTAAGTCAATAATGTGCGAGATGGCAGTTGAGAATCGATAAGCGCAACCCCGTTCCATCTCTTACTCGTTAGAGATAAGGTAGACATTAGTGGCATTAATAAGAACAGTCCCGTCTGTTTGAGAGCAAAACTTTCGCTTTGTGAAGAACCGTCTATGTAGACTTACGGCTCCCTGGGCAGCACAAAGGCCTACATCAGAAAGAACTCCGGAGGTATCACTATAGGTGCTTGGTATCTGAGGGCCTCTTCAGGCTTTGGTGGATGAAAGATGAGATTTTGAGCCTGACCACTAAGAATGGAAGACTTGATACTTGATCTGCATCATTTATTCTTCATGCTCAATTTCAGACTACTGAGCACCCATTAGCCAGCATGAATTCCGAATGTGGTCGTACCTGTCCAGCGAGGCGTTCAGCTGGGGCCATTACGGCCAACCGGGCCTTCTTCAAGGACAGCCAATCAGAGCCATCGTTCAAAGATATAGCAGTGGGTGCCCAACTATCGTAGCCTAACGGCAATTCCCTTCCGTTTGACAACGGCCCGGCTATAGCCGTGTCACGGGTTTGATCAAATTGCCATAGGCTATGGCGCTTGAATCAGGAATCGAGACACAAAAACAATTACCTTACTACGAACATCTTGCAAGGCACAGCAGCTGCAGATGCTTGGGGCTTTCCAGCCGACTTGGCGTTCGGTTTGTCCAGAAGACCTTCGCATTTGATAGACCATCGAATACTCGTTATATTACAACTCCACTATCGCGGCTCGTGCCACGCTTAGCGAGTCAGCCGACTACCTTCGGCATCGCAAAAGCCGGAGAGTACCCATACCTTCAAGTCTTCACACTTTACCCTCCGGTGCATTGCATAGCTGACTTGAGTCTAAACTGCGATTCTAGTCTCGACAAGTCACAGCCATATGCCTCAGAATGTCGCACACTCAAGAACATCTGAGCCACTACGTTCCCGCGGCCGGGGACTATCTTGTGCATTCAGCTTTTTGAGCCTGTCGATAATAAGACTTGTCACTTTCAGACAAATAAGGCGAAACAAGAAGATGTAGACAGCCAGAGTGGACGGTGAACCCGACGGCGGGAGATGAACGATGGGGCCGTCGTGAAGTTAAATAAAGTAGTATTCCAGAAGGCGGAGCAATTCACGGCCCGTGCGGCTAGTTCGTCGTATCATGTTGCGATTTTGAAGGTGAACATTAAGGCTTTCCGACAACAAGCTTTTGGCTTCACGATACCATTTGATGAGGCGTCGTGTCAGACACTAAATGAGCGTAAGATGCGTTGTTGCACATTTTCAGCAGCGGCTTTATAAATGCCCACTTTGCGGCGCTCTCGTTGAGTCTCTTTTTCCGCATCTACCCATCCTCCAGAACCAACTGCCAACATTTATTCCCCGAAACAAATTAAGCCCATCACATCATTTCAAGATGCGCTCTGATTTCCTCCTGGTCATGGCGGCTACTTTGGGCTCTACCGCCGCCCTCCGTCGCTCCTGCAAGCACACCAAGGCCTCGGAAGGCTGGTATTACACAACTTCATTCGATACACTCGACATTCTCGCCGCCGACTTCTGCACGTCACCTCAGGTCATCAAGGAGTGGAACAACATCCAGAACATCAAGCCTGGTATGAACCTAAAGGTGCCGTGCCACTGGAACGCCGGCAAACAGCGAGACTGCGCTAAGAATTCGGCGTATGATGGCGCTTACGTGGTCGTGTCCGGCGACACCCTTAACAAGATCGCCTATGACTTCTGTACGACTGCGGATGTGCTGCAGCAGAAGAACTCGGGCCTGATCAAGAACAAGGATCTGATCTACCCCGACTGGGTCATCCAAGTTCCTTGCAGCTTCAACTGACCGCAGTAAGTGGCGGACGTGTGGAGGAATGTTGCAAAGGGAAAGGGGCCGAAGGGCATTTTAAGATCAATAATACTTAATTCTTTGTTAATGATGCCATTAATTTTCTTGTTCAGACTTGATTGAGACTCAGCGTTCCAATGCCTCCATGCTAGGATGCTTGGGTTTGACCATGTATCTCTAGTCATGAGTGTAGCTCAGAACCCCTACTGGCTATCAGTCGCTCTGGTTCTTTGATCAACCAGGAAGGGAGCAGCGCAACTGGTCGCCATGGTCTGCCTCTCAGTGGCATACTTCACCGTAATCTGTATCACGACAGTGTCTAACTGCGGCCGCTGAGGTTAATTTCCACCACAGTAGTCCCACTCCTGTAATGCTACTCGTGCTTTAAGAACAGGCGACATCGCTAGGCGTTTGGTCTCCAAAAAAGGGCCGTGCAACCAAGTCCGATGTTGCTGCAGATTCGCAGAATGATCTTGAGATAGGCTCAAAGGATTTTCTTGCAATCGATATATTATTCGATGCATTGAATGCTCACCGCCGATGTGCTGGAGACCATAGCTGCCGCAGTCGTTGTTATTGTAACCTGTCAATGAATCAATCCATCACTGCCAAATCAGGTTCCATACGCCTACGTCAGGTATCATTACTCTCAGTATTATCGGCACCGAACAAAAGATAATAATCGCAACGCGACCTCCCAGTTGCGTTCCAGAAGGTACAAATCCCAGAGGACCTTGTCATTGTTGCCAGTCTTCGATTGTTAGACAATGCGGCCGCGATTCAAGACAGGATACCGCCGCTGTGCTCAACACCAGAAAGGTCACGGCCTACGTTGCATTTTCTTCGTCATGTCTCCACGCACCTGAGTCCAATATTCTTGATACCTTCCTGCTCCATATGCTCATTACTGCGTGCCATAACTCGTGACAGCTTTTGATAGTTAGCCTCGCGGGCAGTTTGCTCTAGGTCCCCCAGCCTCATCCTAGACCAACACACCCATCTTGCCTCAGTAATGACCGAGCAGCTGCTAGACAATGGCTGTGTTTTTCAGTCGCTGTGATACATAGGTCAGCCTGTTATGGGCTGAGGTCCCGAGGATCCTCGTGGCCATCGATGTAGGTGCACGCAAGCCCATTACCATGTGTTGAGACCAGAGTTCCCTCGAAAGAAGCCTTGGGCAACATGCAGATCCGAGATTCAATGTAAGTCAGCCCACCCACTTTTGGGCCCTGACAATATTCAGACAAACGCCTTGCAATCACGCGTCATCGTCCGCGCATTTTTGGACTGGGTGAACAAGCCTTCTAAAGCCATTTTTTGTGCAAGCTGCGTGGAATAGTACTCTGGGATACCGTATGGAAAGGCGTAACGGTGGATTCTGATTGTTGAATGACCAGCACATAATTGGGATAGGTCAATCTGCGCAGCTGCAAATATTGCCGGGATACAGTAAGAGACCTGCAGGTGACCTTTGTCTGCGAATCACCAAAAGTAAGGCTTGACAATAGCTCACTGATAACAGCAACGTTGAAATCAATAAAGATACTGTTCGAGACAGAGCTGAATGACGTCCTGAAACGAGATGTCTCTTTGTGGGTCGACAGCCTTGTCGCTGAATAGAGCGATACTACGACTTAAGACGACCAAAGAGACAACTACAAAAGCGATGACGAAGAAAGTGGTGGTGAAGAATGTGAAGACGAAGAAAGTGAAGACGGAAAAGGTGACCACGGAGAAAGCAATGACAGGGAAATACTTCCCAAGAGCGATGAACCAACGCGAAAGAAAAGCCAAGGAAGGGGTGCAAATGTTGAAATAGTGATTGTATTAACGGCTTTGAGTCGCCCAAAGGTGTGTTGCATGTTTAAAGTTGATGCTTATTTATACAGCCTGATTGACAGTGACGCAGACAAAACAGCTGCCAGAGAGCTGAGGATTACGTCGAAGGCGTCCCTCTCGGCCATCTCGGCCCAACACCTTTTCACCAGTTTCATGTGGAATATTTCGGAGTTCCCTCCAAGAGACTGTCTGGATTCAGGTCCCCGATGGAGTCAAACAAGAGCTAGAGATAGAAGGCCCACAGACTTTCGACTCGATCGACTTTGCTAAGACATGGCTCCGATCCCAACTTCGCCACCGTAAACTTAAAAGTCATTCGAAGCATGAAATCATACGGCCTAGGGAGCATAACTGACATCCTTCTTTGCATGATCCCGGCACTCAGTTCTAGGAATCTCTTGCCTGACCAGGGCATTCCCAGATTGATGCCTCGTGTTGGCCCTGGGCGTGGATGGGTAAAAACAGCGACCTGTCACAAGAAGCTCGTTGAAACGATTAAGACAAAGGGCGAGAAGCTCAACGAAGATGACAAGTTGAACGTTGCCATTGCTGTGGCTACAGTCGACTTCTTGTCCTCCGCTCATGAGCCGTATCATGAACAGATGACGCCTCCTTCGGACTTGTGTCGAGAGCTGGAAGCTATTGAAAGACATCTCGAATCCCCCAAGTTCGCCGGCATCATGGCAAAGCTCGACCTGTTTACCGCTGCCAAGACCGTCACGAAATATTTTCCAGAATTCTCGAGAAGTAAGCGAGTCCAATGAATTAGACAAAATCTTCGCAAAGAACACTCTTGGCCTCGCGCGGCATCACCTGGCGATGATCGCGGCGGGTGTTGATGTAAGTGACACAGAATACTGCAACTCCCAAAACGATTGCGTTTGGCTAAAACCACGATAGTCTGTGTATCAAATTTCACACCAACTGAGTCAGGATGATCTGTAAAGTCTTTTTTAAAAGTTTTGCAACCCTTCAAAGACGATCGAGCTTTACTAACTCGATGTGTAACGCATCAGAAGAGGTTTCAAGAGTCGGCGATATTTTTGGTTGGACTCCGTATCATTATGGATATCTCGCTGATGACCCTGAATTCAACATTTTCATGGTTCACCCAACCGTCAGTCTGGACCGACCGCTTGCCTAAGTTACTGGACAGCCTAGGCCGGAGTCCGATCCATATCGCTGCCTTATTTGGGAAATCTAAAAGCCTCGCATCTATGTTGAGTGAGTTGAGTGGCGAAGCGCGTAAGAGTGTAATTCAAGCCGGTGGACTTGACGACCTGACTCCTCTCAATCTGGTCTCGAAAATTGGAAACTTGGGGTCCCTTGACTTCTTGAAAGAACACGGCGGAAAACAATCTCTTGAGAAGAAGGACTCTTGGGGCCGCCAACCACTTCACATCGCCTCCAGGCTAGGACACACGAAGTTGATCACCCAGCTTCTGCATATGGGATCGCGTTCAAATGAGCTCGACGAGGCTGGAAGATCCTTTGTTGACTACCTTGTGGAAAATGCAACAAGACAAAGAGACGATAGCGTCTCTCAGACGCAGCAAAACACCGATTCCTCAGTCACTGGCTCTCCCAATGTTTCTGAGAGCATGTTCAATCCCTGCTTCAACGCACTTTTGAAGTTTGCGATGGATCCAAGCTGCCGGTACAGCAGTGGAAAATCATTCCTTCATATTGCAGTTGAGGTTGCAGACGACGATAGCATCCGTAGTCCAGAGGGGAAAGGCTTTAACATCGAAGCCCAAGACAAGAATGGGTGCACGCCTTTACGCTATGCGATTATCGGCGGCCGTACTGAGGTGTTCAAATTCTTTCTGCATGAATGAGAGCAGATTCATTAGCAAAGGACTCTCGCGGCATCACGACACTCATGTTCGCCGCTGGAAAAAAAAAGCCTCAAAGAGGTCGCCAAAACACTGCTTAAAGGGTCCAGAGCGGTCCCTTTAGTCGGCACTGACTTAAACAACAGCTGTACAATTCATTACGCTCGTGGCAGAAAGATGGCTCAGCTGCTTGTACCAGAACATTGCAATCTGCTGGCAACAGATTCGGAAGGAAGGACAGCCCTACACAGGGCGATTGAGCGCAAGGACCAAGATGTTGCGCTCTATCTATTGAGCGCCGGCAGCCCTGGCCAGGTGCAAGAGAATGCTTTCGACTATAGCCATGAGTCCTTGCTGGTCACAGCTTGCAAACAGGGATTTTCAGAAATTGTCCCAGATATCCTGAAGCAATGGCCCAAGACCATAAATGACGAGGACTCTAGCTATCAACAGCCGCCTATTTCATGGGCTTGTGAGAGTGAGCATCACGATATTGTCAAACAACTACTTCAACATCAGGGCCCTGAAGTAGATGACGTGAATCAGGCCGCTCCAGGGTGGAGAGGGTATACTCCAATACACTTTGCGGCTGATGTAGAAGACTCACAAGCCTTAACTCTCTTACTGAAGAAACCATCTGCTAAAATTCATCAAGAAAGTCTATGAGGCGAGACCCGACTTGACAGAGCACTGTTTGATGGGAGAGTAGAAGCTGCTCGGTTGCTTCTCCTGCATGCACAGACATCAGACTCCCAGAGACTCCACCGCCTGAAGGAGTTCACCTTCTCCCAATCCTCTCAGTTCCACGGTTTGATTGGGAACATGTTGCAAGCTCTGCTAGAGACCACTTTAATTCTCTCATTCCTTCATGAGCTTTCTGTCCAAGAGCTTCCAGCCAGCGCTCAAAAGGCATTCGACAAGTTCGCGGGCGATCGAAGGCAGGAGACATGGGTAAAGTCGAAGACCTCTTACCACGTAGCAATCTTACTTCGCGATAAGAAGCTTGTGCAGATCTTGATAGATCACAGTGTTGATCAAAATGGCCTTGACGAAGACAGTTGGTCCTCTATGGACTACCTGAAACGTTTCTGCCTCGAGGAAACCTTCAGAAGCCTCTACAACCACTCGAAACCTGGGGAAATCGATAAGACACCCGACTATAGGAGTCCCGCCACCCTAATTTGGGACCAGTACAAGGAAAGCCTCCAAGTCACTTCCGAACCCGTCGATGGCCATGATAAATACCCAACCGCCCACGGTATGTCATCACTATGCAATGGTTCACACATTCAAATGATATGAATGAATATCTAATTCCAACAGTGATGAAGGTCGTCAGGCAATCGCCGAACCTCCTAAGAGGATGTATACGCGCCAACCACAGTATCCCTCCATCGAGAGAATATTTCAATTCGAGGTCGAAGTCCTTCGTAACTCCAATCCTCGGTAAATTGCTTCCGACTCTATCACCTTACCTCTGAGCGCCGAAAATTGATAAGTCATTGCAGGATATTGGGAATCGGGTTCTGTGACCCGAGTCTTCCAAACAACATCTACTACACAATGCTAGGTTGGTTCAAAGGATCGTGGGCGTATTACAGTGATGATGGGGAGCTATTTGTTGACAATGGCTATGGTCCTATTCCAAGCCCAGACTTCGGGGGCGCCGGGACTTTCGGATACCCTGATGTCGTGGGTATTTGTTTGTACTCAAGTACTGGACAAGGATTCTGTACACGCAACGGTAAAAGATGGGAAATGGGTAGATTTCAAGTATCAAGATCCACATCTTGGTTCACATCGTATTGATCGAACTTTAGGAGATGCCTTCTCGAAAGCCACCGACAGTCTTAGGTTTGGAAAAGTGTATCCCTGTGTGGGGTTCGACTTGGAAGAAGAGGGAAAGGGACTTGAATTCAGGGTCAATTTTGGCGGGTCGAAGGATCATTCCTTCTGTTACAAGGAGCCTTTTTAGTTTGTATCGTTAGCTCGGGGTTCTGAGTACCCTTTCATAGGCTTATCTTCACTTCATACCTTAATAAGCAATGTATTGAGAAGAAAGGCTGTATCCATAATCATGATTCACAAGCTTCTCGCTAGCGCGAAACGCCCAAGAGGGGACATTGTAACGTTTTCCTGTTGCTGCTCAGTGCTCAAATACTACCTTCTTTCCGAAAAAAGTCTACACACCCTGTAGAAGACTGGTCAGCCACCTCTGTTGGACGATCGCCTAATAAAAAGAGACTTAAGGCCATAGACATTGCTGAGGACACTTGCTATAGCTTGCAGTACCTCAACATGATATCAGGAGCATGTTATGGTTTTCGCAATTCCAAGATTCCATACTCAGTCTTCTTCCTTTCTGAATCACTCCGATACAATCCTCAATCTTTCTAGCAAGAATCCAGGGATCAAGTGACGCCAAAATAGACGTGCTATTCTCTCCGATGGCTCAGAAACCTGAAACTCGACATGGATGTATTGCCATTGTTCATGATACTCTAAGAGGGTCAGATGAGTGTTAGTCACACGAGACGTACAGTCTCATTTCAGGTCTTTAGATATTTATTCAAGGTGAAAAGATCATTCCACAGCGTGCGTCTACACGTACCTAGTGCTCAGCTACAGTTCCTCCGCCCACTTCCACTTGAGAAACGGTAGCGTCGTCAATTTGTCAAAACTAGTGGCTATTCCGGAGAAATTCTAGACCTGTGCCTCTACCTCCAGTCTTCGGCCAGGAGCGCCAATACCCAGGGCGTCCTCTTTCAGCTTGATAACTTACAGAACTCCTGCCTCAAATACCGTGGCAAAGATTAGAGACTTTAAGTCGTCATTGCTTAATTCGTTACGGAATAGTGCGCTCCGTAGGCTATTCGCTGCACGAAACTGTGTTGGTGTATCAGGGTCAAGGCGCGGAATCGGGGTTGGATGCTTCGGCAAAAGTGGAAACAAGTACCGACGGATCACGGAGGCAGGATGCGGCCTGGAAATCTTGACATAATTACAGGCTCAGGTCTAATCTTTCATTTTTAACAATAAGGCAACCTCGGACATGACTGAGGAAGCGAGCAAGACGCTGCAATTAGACTTGCATGCAAGAGCACCTTGAGCGGCCCAAACCCCTGTTCACCGTCGCGTGCTCCACACAAATCAGGGTCCCAAACCCTCACGAATCTAACCACAATCCACCCACCCATACCACATCCCTACTCAATGCACATTCTCATCTTCCAGAACATCACAGCTCATCTGCTTCCACCAGCGTCGATGGTTTAGTGGTAAAATTCTCCGTTGCCATCAAGCAGCGTCGGGGAGCCGGGGGTTCGATTCCCCCTCGACGCAACCTTTTGCTGTTTTGGGGGTTACCTTTGGAATAGAACCTCTTTTTTTGACATTTCTGAGTAGTAGTGGCTCTCGGGCATGCTTCTGGGGTTGAGCAGCACAAAAGGGAACATGTGCGGGCTTGCGGAGGCTGGAAACAACATGGGAAGGAAAGGGAGGAGGAGGTATGAGCTGTCCTGTGCTTCTCCCCGTGAGCGCCTTTGGTCTTCTCTTCTGCACAACAATGAGTATGACTTCTGAGAACTAGAGATATCGTTTGTTCCTTGGGTGATCTTTGTTCCACGTCAGCTGATCCTGATACGTCGTTCGAGCCTTCAAAGACTTTGGCTCACTCAGTCTCCTTCCATGTCCTACCTACCTACTTGTGATCTCTGCCCAAGATCTTAAACACAGTAGCTCATCTAGGACTGGATAACGATACCTAGGAGAAGAGAAACATCTAAGGGGCCCATAAGCTCGTTCTTGCTCTGGGAATAGCATTTCCGGTGAAAGTTAGGCCCCAGATTCTTAACCGCAGTCAAAAGCTCCAGACGGAAATTTTCTTTCCTCCTCTCCGATAGGTGGCTATATCTCCGGGGGATTATCGTGGTATCAAACTGGTTGCCCGCCGGTTGTGGCCCGTCCCGAGCCTGCTTGTATCAATACGACATGTCATGAAGTGGAAGGTTTCCTTTGCCGTAAAGAAAGTGGACTTCATTCAGTTAGCAAGGCTTCGCAGCGCGTACGTACGCCTATCAGCTCTCGACGGGCATCAGCATCCAAAGTTTAGAAGAGAATCGACCAAGAGGCGGAGGCAACCAGGCAGGCAGAAAAATGCCGCCGCAAGATATGGTGCAGCTCGTAGCATTGTGGCGATATGAGTGGTACTCGTAGAGTCTTCATTGACATATGCGAGTAAGTGCGGTGATGTCCTGTGACTCTTCATCCTGGCCAACGCAGCAAGTCTATGAGTCTCGCTATCAGGCAAACGCAATATGGGTATTTCGCAAACCATGTGATAGATGTTGAGATGCACAAGTCCTAGGTATCGAGGCATTGCCGTCTCGTTCACGATGTAAACCTATGCGAGGTAGTCGAAGCGACACAGCCTTTTAGACTCGAGCATCACTATGACTCATCTCACAAAACCTATGAGATCGTGGATTCGAAAGACATCATCTTTCAATATGAGATATCATGGCGTTATTCATACTCAATCACATGCTACACTTTGAAACACGCTGAAGACTCCAGATGTACTTGTCCACAGCCTGCAAGAACGCTGGAGGCCTCCCTCACGGCACATCCTGAGAAACGAGGAGTCATCTGCCTCAGGCTCGTGATCTGTATCACGACTCATCCAGCAACATTTGTTTGAGGCTCAAGGCATCCGCGTTGCGTTCCACCAGCTACCCGGCAGACTGGGAATGTCTAGCTCGTAAGCCTGACCTATCAAATATCCAACTTGCAGATTCACGGCCGCCCAGTGCGTGAATACTGTCCTGAATCTTCGATATGGAGAAATCTTCATCCTCCAATAGGAGTTCTATAACAGGACAGACGACGGATGTGACATCTTGATGATGTAGAGGGGTGTGTAATCTTCCATCATGAGTGCCGGATATGCTACAAGACCCATCTACTAAGTATCGCGGCATGTCATCGACGTCTCTTTCACGAGGCGTGAATCATGTAAATCAAAGCGGACTGACATTCGTCACAATCATTCGAAGAATACTGAAATCTCCAAACTTGTGGCATGTGAAATCTGAAGATACGAGTCATCCTTTTGAAGTACGAGCCTTTTCTTTACTACAACCATAGCATAACGGCAATATACGTCTTGATCTGAACTACTAGCACGGGACTGGTCGCCCATACAAGCACAAGCAATCCTACTCTCAATCACAATTCACGGATTGCCACAACTGCTGCCTACACCCAGACCATTCTTCATCCCTGAAGAAGAAAGCTTCACCAAAACGATTCGCTCTCATCAACTCCCCAACCCTCCCCGGTTAACCATCCACCATCCCAAGGCAACGGAATCATCGTCATCGCACCCGGTGCCTGGCCCCCAAAGCAACATCCTCACCAGCGCATCCGATCTCTGGACCCCAGAAGAGTGGCGATATTCCCCGTTGGCCTCAATCTCCTATCATTTGTCCCGAGAGCATGCTTACACCCAGCCACCCGTACCTCCCGAAACACAATATCAACCAATCAAATCCCATTCATCATCGGACTCTGCACAGCCTCTTCCCCTTTCCCGACACGCCGTGAGTGAAAGCGAGTAAATCAGAAAAGGGAGATTGGTTGAACCGGGCACCTCGGAGAAGAAAAGATTCCAGGTGTGAGTCACAAGGTGTGTGCGCTCAGCGCCAACAAATCACACACCCAAGTTTTCGGGTGCGTGATAGTCGTAATGGTGCACCCGGCGGTCTTGTACCAACCACCCACACGCAACGCCTCGGAGATTGGGGGCGTTAGAAAGGTGAGAAAAGTCGCAGATAAGACGCCTCGCGTCAGCGGTGCTTCGGCGATGAGATGTAGCACCAGCGAGGCCACATACATGTCACCGAAGGGGTGAAAAAACTCAGAATAGAGAATCAAAAAAGCACGGTAAAGAATACAGACAACTCACTATACCTTACCTGACCTCACCTTACCTTATGCCAGCTGTCAATCCATCGCCCAAATGTCGAAATCGCAATCGAAATCTTGAAAGATTGCGACATTCGTCAGCAGATGGATCGATCTAGCCCCCCACGGTCCCCTGCCGCCCAAAGAAAACCCTCAGGTACCTTACCTCAACTCTCGGACTCAACCTCACCTCGTAGAAGAGAGGAAGGAAAGGAAAGGAAGAGGGCAGAAAGAAAGAAAAAAGACCACGACACCGGCTTGCAAAAATTTCCAATGAAATGCGTTGTCGATTTACCTCGCATCAGCATGCAGCCTGGTCGTGGTGCAGCGCGCAGGCGCGCATGCCTCTCTCATTGTGCATGGTGGCAGCGTGTTTTTTTCTCAGATATTGCTGCCCAAGATTGGATTGGAACTTTCGCAGTGCAGCCCGAGTCCGCCACACACTCACACTCACACTCACACCACGCACCACGCACTCGGCGCACTTCTGTCAAACGCTGCGTCATAACCCACGCGGTACCAAATTCACCAGTAAACATGGAGCAAAAGCCGGTACTTGAGTGACTTACCTCAGAGGGGGCGTGTCCTTTTCCCCATCATCCAAAAGATACATTCCATCGCAAGTACCACCACGATTCCATTCCGTTGGGTATCGCAACCTGATATCACCATTTGTCATTCTCTATAGAACACCACAGAAAAAAAGAGTCACAACATCCTCAAAGGGGGTGTTGAGGTCCGGACAGACTTTACGTCCCCTTGCCCCTTGCCCCCTTGCGTGTCTCTCTCTTCAGCGCGACCCGAAATCCCGGAGACCCGCCTCGCACGCGGGAGATCCGGACGACGGGGGCACCGGTCGGTGGCGAATCTCGAAATGCCCGTCCATCCGAGCTTTTCATTGGTCGTCATCACCGCTGGTCCCCTGGAACTTCAGGGAAAGAGAGGAACTGTGCCACATTGACAAGGATTACGAAGCCAAGGCTAAGCCACATGTCTCCAGGGATCGCTTACCTCACCACATCCCTGACCAACCATCCTCGACCTATCCGGACCCAGGTGTTTGGGGTACATCGGCCGGCTGTGGCGTTTGGGCCTGGGTTTTGCACTTTGTACTCTTAGTCTGGCCATCGGTGGTGCACCGGTGGTACCTGTTTCGTACGCGCGCGTCTTTCAACGACATGCCAAATCGAGGCTGTGGTATCCGTATACTGCGTACCTACACATACGTTGCTGCTGTGAGTGGCTTCGCGGTGATGATGCGGCCCTCGGCCATCTCGCTCTCGCTTTTCCCGTGATTGCGTCGGGACGATGAACAAGTGCGAGCTGAGGTCACCTGGCTTCAGACTTGAATCCCACGGAGCCATTGTCTTCCCGAGGAAGGGAAGTCTGTGAACCTCGATTCCTCTCAGGCTCGGCGATACTCCTCTGGCGTGTCGAAATAGTGTCTTCCCCGTCGGGGGCCCCCTTGGTTTGTGGGCTAGAAATCAGTTGATGGCATCTCCAAGACAACGGATGGATATCCAGACCGCAAGTCCCAAACCCATATACCACAACCCTCATTGGCTCAACCCAGATCCCATCCCATCGGACCAGTCACCTCACACTTATCACCAGCCCTGACATCGAAAAACCCCCCTCCTCCAAAATAACCCCTCCTCCGATGCACAGCAAGTCGCTACACTGATTCGCGAATTCTCACAAAAAAGATCAAATGCACCCCAAAATTGAAGAGAATTGCAAAACCCAAAACCTCCAACAACGAATTATAAACACTCACCAGTGGAACACAAATGCAAATGCCCCTCTTGTTCAGCGAAAACCCTCTGCAAAAGCCCTGGCCATGCACACTCCCCCGAGAAACCCTCCTTCCACCCCCTCGGTACCAACCTACCTTAGCCCCAGTCCTATGTACAGTCCGGGCAGTCCAGCTCAAGTCCTGCCACCGCAGCCATCGTCCAGGGAAAGGCTACTCCGTAGGCATCCTCATCCCTCTTTCGATAGGGTGATCTGGCCCATAAAGCTGCTGCCCTTAGACTGGAACAAGGGGGGCCATGCCCTGATGCCTATGCACCCAGTAGTGTACTGCCCGGCAAACGCAAGCAAGTCCATTTGGAATAAGGTGCCACCGCCCGGCGTGCGTCCAGGATGATAATGGAGCGGGGCCCATCAAGGTCAGTCGAACTGTCGAAGCAGAAGAGAGAGCCAAGACCATAAAAGCCAGACAGACATGCATGACGTTGCGGCAAGGCGTGCAGACCGCAGCGCAGCGCAGGGCGACAGACGGGACCAGGGCACCATCCGTTGGCTTGCCGTCCCCTACCGTCACGAAGCATACTCCGTACTTCCTACATATGCCTCCTCCTTCTTTCATGGTCCTAGGCGCAGGCGTAGGAGCAAGCGCGTGCGGCGTGCGGCGTGAGGCGTGCTGAGGCTTCGCTCGCCCGTTGCCGCAACCCTGTCCATCGATGCGTTGTCCACAGGTCTACGGAGCCGGGCCCTCGCAGCTCAAACGCACGGAAAATCAAGGAAATCTTCAGCATCTTCAACGAATCCAGAACAACGTGGATGCGAAGACGATCAAAGAGGAACCCGGCGAGAAGGCCTGGCAAGGGGAGGTATCGTGAGAACAGACAGCGGCTGGTCGACCGGCCGGCCGGCCGCCCTTCCTATCGGTCTACTGATACACAAACAGCCAGGGGGGGGCCTTTGGAGCAGGGGCCTTGGATCTCTTCACTAGGAGTCTAGGATATCGACGGACAACTTTATCCGTCGCGGTCTTGCCGCTTACCGCTCATGATCAGCCCTTGATGATGCACTCCGCCAACCGAAGCGAAGGAAAGAAGCTGAGAAGAGCAAGAACCAGTGCCGCTCCTCCGCACCCGCGATCCACCGTCGAAACAGGCGCGACTCTCTTCCAGTTTCCACTATACTTGTTCCCACTTGGTTGCATGGCAAAGACAAAGGACGAGCAGCAAGACGTTGTATCCCGCATTTCTTCGCTTCTCGCTTGTCGCTTGTACCGTAGCCCCGGGGTGAGAGGGGATCGTAGTCCGAATCCATCACAGGATCAGCCAGAGGCTTAGCAGAACCCTAGAACGATGGGAAGCTCGGCTTCTGTGCTATTATCGCTCTCCGTGTAGGTGAGCTGATCCTCTTAGTGACAATGTGTATGTGTTGTCCAATTGTCATACGTCCGAGATACCACCACAATTAGCAAATCCATACGCGCCACACCGTCTCGTGATGGCGATGGCCTCACTGGAGACCACCTGATACTGGCTCGAACAATCGTATAATTGTACAGCCTTAAAGGTGATACTTCTGTGCGCGTCGTCGACGTCACCGAGCCCTAACATGACCCTGTCAATGGTCATCAGGCGCATGCGGCATCTTCAACCCAACCAGGGGCAGCGGGGATTTTTTCTCTCTCTCGTTTGAACCACTGCGCAACAGAAGGAAAGCAGAAACGACTAAAAAAAAGTCAAAATAGGGCATGAAGCAGCAGAAACCCCTCCTCTTCCCTCCTTCGCATCTGCAACGACATGCAATGCCATGCAAGTGCCCCGCCAGTCCGTAAGGTGGAATGCGGTAATGATAGGGTGGTTGCCATGGACGCAAAGAGTCGGTGAGGAGGGGCTTTCGCGTTGCGCCTGTCACATTTGCGGTCTGGGCCCGGAGTGCCGGGAAGAGAAGATAGCAAGGAAGGAAAAGAAGAATAACAAGGCGGTTGCCAGAGTCCTTGCCTATTTTTGGTCAAAAGTGGCTGTCAGTCTCAACGGTATTGGTCGAAGAAGGGCGTGGGTTTTGTATGAAGGGCGGAGCAGTGGACGAGGGCGGTGGTGTATATATTTGATGGCTCGGCAGCATCGATCATGGATGAACATGGGCGGACTGCATGGCGGTGGGCATACAGGCGAATAGACGTCAGTGAGGGCATCGCCAGTGGGTATTTGATGCGTGTTTCGATATCAAAAGGGTGGGTGGGTGCGATTCTAAGCTGGTCGTCAAATGGTTGCAATGCATCGGAGGTGTTGGGTTAGGGGAGCAACACCCAGAGACGCCAGTGACCGGAGAGACGGAGAGTCGAAGATGACGGGAATGAATGAAGCAGCCGGGAAGACAATGCAAAATGCGGTGGACCCCTGCCGGCCGCAGGATTAGGGATGCGGATGCGGCCCTTCGTAGTGCAGTAGCGTCCCCTCCCAGCGGCCCTGGCCGTCCGACCATCAACTTGACTGGCTATACGGGCTGGTGCGCCGGAGGAGGAGGAGGGGATTCTGTCAAGTTCGCGGTGCGACGTGTTCATTGACACCCAATCAGCACCAAGGCCCTCACTTGGGTGACCTTTAGAAGGGCTTCGAGGAAGTTTGATAGGTGCAGCAAGGAGGCCGGCAGCCTTGGGCTGTTGGACAGCAGTGCAGCAGGGACTCGTAAATGTTGGGACCGACCACGTGAGGCTTTCCGTAGCGCGCTTCTCTGTCACTCTTCCTTCTCTCTCCTACACTCCTTTTCCCACACCGCACACCACACTCTGCACACCTCGTTTGGTGTAGTATGGCCTGCCCTGATGAGCACTCCTATGAGTCACTCCGCAGCGACCGTCCCATTCCCGCAATTGGTGCTATGGCATGGTAGTAGGGCTGGCATGATGGGAGAGTGGTCTTGTATGATGAGAGACAGGGAGTGAAATGAGACGTGATCTATTCTCGGTGAGAGATGAAAAATTTTCACATCGGTGCCGGGTAAAAAAGCAAATTACAGTACGCACATAGAACATTTGGCGCAACCTGCCGCATGGGCGCGCATGGCACCTCGGGAGTCTTGGAGTCGGGGACTCAGGGCACACTCGCACACACCCGACACTGACACTAGCCGACGGGGGTCAACAATGACAACAATAACAACATGCAGGGAAGCAATCAAGTCTTCCCATGGTGCGGTCGGTAGGGGAAAGAAAAACAAACAGACAAGCCAAGGTTACGGTCAAGGCCCGGCCTCGAGCCACTCACCGAGTGTTGCGGCCCGCGGTGAAGTGCAGGTGAAGGGAATGCCCAAGAGGTTTGCCGTCTTCTAGAACAAAATAATAGTCAGAAAAAGGGTATTTTTTTCTCCTTGTGGTGGGAACCGTGGGATGAAGCGAACCTAGCAAGCGAGATCCAGGACGCACCGAAGCCCTGTCGTCACAAGCCAGCGCCAGAGCGTGCGCGCGCGCGGCATCTAGCCAGACGGCTGGGTAAGGGTGGACTCCATGAGAGACAAGGTCGAGGACTCGGAGAAGACGTTCAATGCTGGAGACGGGAGACGCTGGACCGGTGTGGAACCGTCTCCAACTGCAGCAGGGGAGCTGGAGCAGGGTGTTCGAAATGTTGCAACCTCCATCAACTCCACCCGGCACGCTAGGAACAGCAGCCTGTGTGACGCTATCTCGCTCGCTATGCACCTGCGCTGCAGGGAGCAGGGAAAAGGGGCGTGTAAGAGGCAGGGCATCAGAAGCTTATGGCCTGGCGATATCCTCTCGAGATGCAAAACAGGCCAATTTTCCCATCTCAGTGGCTCGCCCCAAACAAGTGGCCCGTCGATAGATGGAGCAAACCGAGACTGTGGTTGTAAATATGCGGTCAAGAAACCGGACTGATGGAGTCGAGGACGCCGAAGTCTTGACTAGTGGCATTCACTTCCTTACAGTAAAACTGACAGTATGGAGTAATACGGGTAGTCAAGTACGGATACGACTGACGAATCATGAAATGGACGTGTAAGTCGATCTCGGTCAGACCTGGCGATGCCGGGGTACCGGTGGCTATCGGTGAGGAACGGGAAAGAATTCAAGTTGATGCCGGTTGCCTCTGAGGTGAGATGTTGCGTTGGGACTCGGCCGGGCGAGGAATGCTGATATCGAATTGACTTTGCCTGCCGCCTACTCCCGGATGGTCCCCTTTCTTCGGACGTGTACTTGCTCCGTATAGATAGTCAGGTATTGATTCGATGTAGTTGTCCGTGAAGCGGGTGAGAGATGAGACGGATGAGCACGGACAAGAAGAGAAGAGAAAAAGACATCGGCCGAGACATGAGGCTGCTTGGTGCAAGACAAGACCGACACGACGCGACTCAGGTCGTCCGAGGGCTTGTATCCGTAGGCCAGGCCGAGCCACGACAACGGTAGTGCATATGCGTACGAAAGCAATGGCCGATGAGACCACGGCGGCAGTTTCGCAGGGTGAGCCGAGTCGATGCAGAGGCTCATAGCATGCCCTGCCCTACACATCGCAGCGCATCGGGCAAAAGACCACATGGACATTCCAGGGGTTCAAATCGTTGCACTTGCGATCCCAAGGCGCCTGTCGCCTGTATTGCTCGCAGCGATTGCCCGGCCCTAGCTCATCCTCGACTGAAAAGGATCGAGGTATAGGTTTCCTTCAGTGGCTGCATTAGCTGAGCACGCTGCTAGGGCAGGACACATCGGGGCATGTCGCTTCCGAAGGCTGACAGATGCATAGTCGCAGACGTCCTTGCGATCCCTTACAGCGCTCCTCTCCTGCTGTGGACCACTAGACATTTGTTTCGGTGAACAATGCCTGTAGAACTTGGAGTCTATTGAAGCAGTTTATAGGTGTAAGTGTGGATAGAGTTGGTGATAACCAGCCTCATGTTCCCAGGGAAATCCTAGGACAATCCCTCCGATAGTTTGTCTAGGATGGTATGACGAACACGAGGTCAGGACTTTTGCCGTGAAATCCAGCTTGTTGATAGTGATTTTTGTTGGCACCCAATGCTTGGGTGAGCAGCTGCTTGGGCCGCAATGGACCAGGGTCGTGGTGCACTGCCTACTGCCCGCCAATTGCGTTGCCCTCTGAGATCAGCAAGATCAATAAAAACAAACGAGGATGTGAGGTGAGAAGCCAATGAATGTGAGCGAAATTGTAGATGCCGGACAAAAATACCAGGCCCGAGAGCGGCCACAATTTGGCAAATTTTGGGTTAGTTGGCCAGTGTGTAGCAAGCGAGCCAAGGTGAGACAAGACCATCGCCGGCCTCTCCAGCCACCTCCCCCTTTCACCCTCTGTTGACAGCTGGAACCACGCGCAGGGGTGAGGGGAGATATTTGGCCGAGTACACCGGACACCGTACACCGGGAGCCATACACCGTACACCGTACACCGGGAACACTGGCCACGGTAGGCAAGGTGAAGTGAGGCCGCCTGGAGGCTGGAAGTTGGGACGCGCGGGCAGGTCGGTAGAGGGAGGACGCCATGACGAGCTGGTGGCGGACCGAGTCTTGAAGGAGGCAAGCCGTGACAAGTAACCCCAACATTCGAAAGGGGCTACAAATAACGGTTTGGGTCTGGCTGAATGGCAGACTTGGTCGGTAGTAGTCGATGGAGGCGTGAGGGGCGAGGAGCGACGGGGAAAGTATTCGAGTTCATCCGGAGGGCCCAACATGGTGGATTTGACTCCAGAGGGCTGGTGGGCTAGAGGAAACCAAAAGCTAGCGACTGGCGATGTAGTGCCAGTTCTGGGCCACTCACTGGATGGAGTTGTTTGAGGTCATGGCCACTGAGTCTGGAATGAATCCCATTCGATGGAGCATGGCGAGGAGAGTATCCACATGCGTCGTTCCTGGTCGCCGCCGCTGGTCTTCCGTCCCGTTGGTTGGCCTGCAATTTGTGTTCGCCTTCGAGTCAGCTCCGGCGATTGTGGAGTCTGATACAAGCAGTGCCGTACGGTCGGAGCTGAATGGTAGCGGGAGAGGCAATATGGGCCCTGAGCAAGAGTCATTGAGTGTGCGACAGTGACGAATATGAGCACTGAGAAGAGAGTTTGGAGACTAGAAGGATTGATGGACAGGAGGAGGCAAAAAAGCTGCATACGCACTGTAACTTAGCATGCCAAGAAAGTACGTGATTGACTTTCAAGTTGGGGATGCTCTTGGGTTCATCCCAGCTGTGGCGTACGCTCTAACGCAGGGGCATGTACGGATATTCGTATTGACAATAGCCGTCGTCCGAGGATGCGGCCACCCGAAATTTCTGGCTG
Organism: Colletotrichum tamarilloi; assembly: GCF_030869305.1. Taxonomy (NCBI): domain Eukaryota; kingdom Fungi; phylum Ascomycota; class Sordariomycetes; order Glomerellales; family Glomerellaceae; genus Colletotrichum; species Colletotrichum tamarilloi. The sequence goes on along the minus strand of NW_026849571.1, from coordinate 9,922 downwards.
GGAATCGGAACGATACATCGTAACGGTATATTTTGTTTGATGTTTCTTGATGTTGCCAATGGTTCCCATGATGTTCGTGGAGAACATTACGTTGATGTCCCGAGGTGACGCCCAACGGTGGTTGACCACATGAAGAGGTACGTACATTTTGGAGTCGTGGTGTCGGAAGGTGCGCAACTACCTTACCTAATATGAATCTTTCCTCCTACCTAGGTTGTCCTTCCTGCCTTCTCTATCCTGAGATAGTAGTTGTTGCTCCTCTTAGGTGAGCAATCAACCTGGAAGGAAGTAGGTGAAAGATCACAGCAAATCTGGAGAGGGCAAGCGCATACTTTGGTAAGCTGCCTCCTCTTAATTGGCTCTCACGATAATTCGAATGGCGTGGAAGTGCAGGGAAGGGACGGCCGTTCTAGAAAATCGGGAGGGGGCCACCATGCCAATTCTGGCCATCACTGGGCTCTTGCTGCATGTTCCGCTCTCCCGTCACCCCGCGTTGGGGGACTTGGGGTGCATGTGATGAGCGAACTCCTCCACTCAAGATGCGAACCTCCGCAATGTCACTCTGTCACGCATCATTCCTTTCCAATCGTCATACTCCATATTGTAGAGCTGCTCACCCTCATGTTGAATGGGCGCTTGTTCGCCAGTCACTTGACATTGCACATTGGTAGAAACAACGTAGGTCACTGGCTGCAGTTCAAGCTATTCATCACCTGCCATATCGTACCTCGACACCACACTACGAGCCTCCTTCCTCTCACTGGTGAATCTCACAACGATGTGAATACGTGCAACTTATTATCAGCTACCTGTTCCGTACATACAGAAAACTCACTATAGTTGAGGCTTTGCTCATTTTTTTCTCTATGCACACGCCGACTACCCAGTCGTGCCTGCTACACTTCCAGGTGACTACCTAGCGATGCGGGGGAGGTATGTTAAGTGGGAGGAAATACGCAGCAAATGGCTTCACAGCATCTCATCTGATAAAAGTTGCACTTTGATGCCCGTCATCCCCAAAAGCCACTCGTACCCCTCCCCCTCCCATGCCAACGTGATCCATCATGCATGCAATCCCTGGGCAAGGCTCAAATGTGCACGTACGGATAGTTAGCTACCTATTCGTGCTTTGGGGATCCGTAGATCGTCGTTGCAGCTTCAACCTCAGAATGTTCCTCATGTGTTCTTGTATCTGACTTGCTCCTGCCTCTATGCGCAATTACCTCGTCAAAGTACCTACAAGAACGTTCCTTCCTTCTGACTCCTTCCGTCCTCACATGCAATGCAGCATCCTCAATACTTCTCCTCTTCCTCTCTCTCCCACTTCACATCATTTGCCTGCATCCATCTGTTTTGCCCACGCTTCATCATCATTATATTTGCTGCTTCACTATCCCGAGGATAGGTAGTTGATACGAAGTAGGTGATAGCGCCGCTGCCTGCTCCTGCTCCAACGCATCATCTATACAACTCGTCCTGATAAAAGGGTTCAACTATTGTACTAGACAGCCGGCACATTTCTCTAGAGAGCTCCCAAAGTCTCTCGACCCATCGAATAGCCGGCTTCTACCTTATTGCTCTGCTCGATCGCGGTCGCGTCAGCGGTCAGCACCTGGTCAGCATTCACTCCAGGCAAGATTACCAAGCTAGCGAGTCGATACTACAAACCCCAGCTCTTAGCTTCTTCCCGCCGTGCAGCACTCTTGGCGTGCAACCATCAACCGCGAACCGTCTTTGTCCAGTCCCGCTCTTCCAACTTCCGCTCCATACGGGTACAAGACACCACGGACTGAATTTGCTCATTTCGAGCAACGGCAGATCTCATCTGCCACCAGGACGTTCGAATCAACCACGACTCGACGCCGACTCAAAAGACGTGCGGCTGCCGGGGATCGCGGACAGGAAGAGAAATTTCTGATCCATCCTCCAGGCTCGCGACTGGGATCCATCAAGCGCGAGGCCCCCGTCCTTCTCTTCCACAACGGCCAACCTTGCCTTGCTCGTCCGAACCGCCTCACCGAGGGCGCACGGAGCAAGATTAGCAGGCAGCACCTGGCCACGACCACACAAGCAAACATCACCATCACCGCCAGCTTCAATAACACGCACCAGGCTCACCCAAACCAATTCGGGAGCCGATCCTCTTCACACCTCTGGCCGGGCGCAAAGTCAAAGTCAGCGAAACATTGACTATCGTCGTACACGATGCCATTCTGAATCCCATTGATTCTCTGTGGAATCCCGTCGACATTGCAAAGCCAAACCACCAAATCATCTCCATACCAACAACTCCATTTGAGTTTTCCAAGCCTTTTCGGCTCGTCGTCGGCAGGTGGGCTCGTGTTTCGGTGGCCTTCACCTTGACACGGTGTGATTCACCCTCGGAATCCCAACAATTGCAACCCTGTGTTGGATGATCAAGGACCAGACTGCGGCCAGCCACGTTACGCCAGGGGAACGAGAAAAATTTTCACCTAGGACGCTCTAGCGGCACTGGCCCGGTAAGATTCCCCCGTGGCACCGTTGGAGACCTTTTTCCGTCTCTCTTTTGGTGTGGTGGAAGCCATCTCCAAAATTCAAATTCCACGCCTGTTCGTGCGAGGACCCAATTTCGCTTACTCGTCACCGGTAAATTTACCCACACGGCAGCGCCTACTTTCACAAGGATCACTGGGCTTTATCTCTGGAACTTTTTTTTTCTGGTGCCCCTCGCCCCTCTTGCTCTTCCACGAAAAAGTTGCGCCCGGGGACTAGGAACCGCCAGCCGGGGGTCCCACGGACGTTGGCGTCGACTCATTGAAACGACAAGGCCTCCCAGTCCTGAGTCTGCCTGTGTGGTCAGGGTGTTAAATCCCCCCGGCCGTTAAGGCGCCGGAGTCACTATCAGAAGCGGTGACCGGATTTTGATACTGGTGTGGCTAATTTCAGCGTCAAGGTGTGAATATCGATCTTCACCTTTCGGTGGGCGAGGGCCTGCTCATTCCCATTCCAACCCCGGCGAAAGACCAATGTGGAAGGTTCAATTAGGACATCGATCAGAATCATCTTAGACCGCCGAGATAGAGGAGAGAAAGTGTGTGTCATTAGCCGGGTACGGTGACTCGAACAATCAGAAAAGCAGTCAAAGGGATCCAGCGCCAGTGCCCAACGTTGGGAATCGAGTTGCAACTTGCAGCAGGCCAAAGGGCGACTGCAGGCAAACGCAGGTGGCCTGGACGACGAGGTGCATTCTTCACTGCCACCCCTTATTTCCACGGACGTGCCTTTGGGGGCGCGATCGTGTGTGTGTGTCTTCTATTTCCAGGAGCTTCTTTCGAGTCAGCAGCGAACCAAAGCGCACTTGCATCGAGCTGTGCCACGAGTACGCTGCACAACGGTGATTGACATGTTCTGACCGGGACTGTGGCCGACTAGACTGGAGTCATCATCACCGTCGTTGTCGACCACGACTACTGCAACTTTGTAAGCCCCAGCGAAGCAGCCTAAGGTGGTCTGCGCATTGGTGCGTCGCGACAGCTGGCTGAACCACGGACTTGAAGGGCTTGGACAGTCTGAGGATCTGAGTCGCTGCTCGCTTCCGCGCGATTTTGAACAAACGCACAAACGAAGGACGAACAGAGACGCAAGACCAGACAACGGAGTGTCTATTGGTCTATCGCCGAGAGGTGAACAAGCCAGGGAGAGAGACAAGCGTTCACCCAACGTGTAAAAGGGGTCCAGTCGACACCGTACGGTGTAGGTCTTCGCCTAGGAGGCTGGTGTTGCAAAAGGGAGTACCCAGCAGCAGCGGCAAAGCATCAGAATATTCATTGGGAGCTGCCATCTACTGTTCTCGATCAAGCATCCATCTATCCGCCCACCGCGGCGAGCTGACCGGGGTCCCGAGGTGTGAGTGATCCCTCCTCTCCCTTTACTCACCACCAAAGCTGAGCAAGCAGGACAGAGAACGCAGAACAGCGCAGAACAGCGGCGAGAACGAGGTACTTTGTTGGAAGTCGAGCCATAGGGACACGCCCCCCTCCAGGAACTTGTCGTCTGTGTTCCCTCCTAAGAGGGGGCGCTCTAAATTGGAGCCAGGTTCCGTGTGCTCTTACGCTAAGGCAAGCCAGCCACCCCTGCCACCCCTGTCCTTCTCTGCAGCAGGGGACAGGGATCAGAAAAGGGAGCTGCTTTGGTTCCTCCGGGCAGGCCATCACGCCCTGGTGCGAGACTTGCGAGACTTTGGACTACCACCCCCTGTGGACCTCTCTCGCGCGCATTCCCACTCCTCCCTTCTCCTCTCCCACAAAAACTGGGAAAACGCACCGAGTAATTAAATACCACGCTGCCCTCACCACTACTCTTGAACTTCTCCTCTCTTCTCATGTTTTTGGCTTCTGCCAATCAATGAATATTCTTTGACATTCACAGCTTCGGCTTCGGCTACCAACCACCTTCAACCCATCCTCGACAAAAGAGTCGTCATTCGTTGCTTCGCTGGCGTCCTCCGAGAAGCCTCCAGCAACTTCCATTCATCACACACTACCGACGTCGAGAAGATTCCTTCCCGAGCTCGGTAATCTGGTTTCCATCCTTGGTCATCGAGGGTAACCTGTAGCAGTTATATCAAACTTGGTCATGTTCGGGCACAGAAGACAAACTTCCTCTCCTCTATCATCCGACCGCATACCGAGGTGACTTGCTTCACCTTTTCTTCGCGCCTCGACATCGGCGCGACACCCTCGCCCTGGAATCACAACCATCCGCATCGACACAACCTACCGACATTTTGGGGGGAGTCGTGAGAGCTAGCAGAGGAAGCTGCTAGAGAAGAAAAAGTAGAAGACAGATTTGAAGAATACCGTGGACGCCTCCCATCGACCTCGCCACAAAGAGCCATCAGTCAACATGGCCTACTCATCCCCCTACCCCGGATCTCCTCCCGACGAGTACTACTACGCCCGGGAGCGATACCAGTCGGCAACGCCAACTCCATCCCCTCGGGGGTCCTCCAGCTATTACTACCCGCCCGGCTCAACCCCGCAGCGTCCGGCAACCCGCTCCCACTTCCGTACCACCAGCAGTGGCTTCAGCGAGTACAGTCCCCGTCCGCCGACGGCGTCGCCTCGATACACGAGCGATGGCTACTATGCCACGGCAAATGTGAGTAGTGGTCATCATTCGCGCAAGCATTCATGGGCCACTCCGTCGCACCCACCGCGCGAGCGCCGATCTTCTTTTGTCTATGTACGGGCCGCGACGCCCCACGGAGAATCCGACGATGAGATTATCGAAGTGGATGGCCGTACTTATCTGGTGCCGGGCAAGTCGTCACGGGCGAGGAGCAAGAGGCATTCTGTTCAGGAGACTTTTTACTATGAGGATGGTCGAGGATATCCCACTGATTACCGTTCCCATGCACAGAGCGGTTTTGCCTACATTGAGCGCGACATCCCAGCGTATGAGCCTCGCCCCTCCCGTACCCCTGCCAACGGCCACTCTCGCCGTTCCTCGACTTCGGTTCCCCAGAGGCCCTCCACCGTTCGCCCCGGCAGCAGTTCTCAGGCATCTAAGAAGGCTCAGCCTCAGACTGAGACCAAGAAGCCCACGCCACCCCCAGTTTCTCGCGCGGCCACTGAACAAGACGCCAAGAGGCACAAGATCCCCTCAGGATACTCACTCAAGAACTGGGATCCCACCGAAGAGCCCATTCTTCTCCTCGGTAGCGTCTTCGACTCCAACTCCTTGGGCAAGTGGATTTACGACTGGACTGTCTACCACCATGGCCCTGCCACTCCCATTTCTGACATGGCAGGTGAGCTCTGGTTGCTATTGATCCAGTTGGCCGGCAAGATCAAGCGCGGAGAGGAGACTATCGAACGCGTGCGCAGCACCGAGAAGAAGGAAATCCTCGATGACTTCATCGATGCTGGTGAGCGCCTGACTGATAAGCTCCGCAAGCTTCTTAAGACTTGCGAGGCTCCCATGCTCAAGGCCAGCAAGAAGTCCTCTTCCCTCGGCAAGAACGCGGGTGTCCAGTTCGTCGAGACTCTGTTCGGCATCGAACGCGAGTTGGACAAGACTGAGCGATTCATGCAGGGTGTTCGTCTCTTCATCCTTCGATTCGACGCCAACTGTGATGACATCCTCAAGAACCCTGAGAAGTAAATGGCCCCCTTATCTTTGGACACATTCCCTTGGTTTCCTTTCTGTCTATACTGCCACATCCCATGGACGGAGTACCATCAAGGAAGCCAACGGATGAACCATCGGAGCCACACCTCATTACCACCACAAAAAAACCAAGAAAACCCAATATCGAACCGACGGATGGAGTTGCCAATTGTACGATTAGGAATCTGTTTTCCGGATCCCATTTTTCCTCGGGATTTTCCACTTTCATCTCATTGAAACACGACGGATTTTGATTTCCCTCTATTCATCACCATAAACATAATCTGGCGCAAGCTATTATGCATCGGGGATACACACCAAGGACTTTTTCTTTGCGATACCCAAGATACCACACGGACCCGAACCTACACGGGACGAGAACGACACGAACGAACGAACGCACGGCATCATCGACCTTGTGTTACAGGGATGGACATCAAAAGCATGCTTTGGTTGCGAAATGATTACCACGGGCGACTGGAACACGTTTCAGTCATGGAAAAGGATAGCGTGCTTACGCTTTGATCAGGAATGCTTTATTGTTTACTGGGCCTGGTTCAACACTATTCGGAACCTCGCCATCGCAAAGTTTGCGCGCACAACAGGGAAACAGCTTTTACGTGTAATATCGTCGTTGATTTGCAAGGACGCAGCCTCGACCAGTTGAATTTATCTAGACGGATGCACGGGACTTGGTTGTTTAGTTTTGTTTTTGATTCTTGGATTGCACTACAGCATCCACAACACGCCGCACTGGAAGCGCAGCTCGTCATTTTATTATTACTGTTCACTCGGCTCGATTATTACGAGAGTCGAAACGCTTTTCCTTTCGAACTGGCAGGAAGACTACGGAGGAGCTGGATATACCCCTTCCTTTCCTTGTTACCGGCTCCGCGGGGGAAGCGAGTCTGAGAAATAGTTGCAGAAATCAATCAGTATCATTCTTAACACTTGTGGCCTCTATAATACGCAAAATGACATGTATGGTTGAGTGACATGGGACGTGGTTGACATCAACGTCATCCTCGGACAACATCTCTAGTGTCCATGACCGGGGTCCTGATTTCCCACGTGGCTCCGTTCAGGGAAAAAGAGAACCCCATCGTGAAGAGAAGAATCCTTGTTCGTCTGTGCGGTTGTTAGGGATTTGGCGGACGGTGGTTCGATCGTGAGGATAGTGATGAGGTCATTTGACCAGCCAGCCACCCTTGTAACTCTTGTAAGCGAAGGGCTCCGCGCGGGGCGGTTCGGGAGGAAGCATTTCATGCGACTAGGGTCCTGCTATGCGCGACATCACGCGGGGATTATGGTTTATTTCGGAGGCTGACGATTATCATTAGGTAGGTAGGTAGCTCATTCATGGATGCGGGAGCTGAGGATTCGGGTCTGAGTGATGCGGCGCGGAGGCAGCGGGAGTCGGACGACGCGGGAATCAATGGATCGTGGAATTTGTTCATCCGGTGTGTCCGTCTGAAGGGGGGAAGTTTGGAGCCTCTGTTGGTTTTGGGGGGGCGTGAGGATTAGGGCTGGGAGGAGTTGCGAGACATGTGAGAAAGTTGAGACTGAGAGAGAAATGTCGATTCATCTGGTCTGTGATTACTTGCATATCATGTCCGGTCTGATTTTCTTCAAACTCCACTTTTTGTCATGTTTGACATCTTGATGATTCTGGACTGGACTAGACTGGAATCCTGCTTTCTGGATCTACGGTATGCATTCTTGTCACGGATAGCGAGCCGAAATACCTTGCAAGTTTACGGAGGAGAGATGTGTAGCTGTCTTGAACCTAATCTAGTCTCTCTTTCTTCACACACGCCCGAGTTGGGGCTCTTTTGCGTTGGAGAAGAATGCTGGAATGCGTCGAGGATTGAGGTTTGGGGGGAAAACAGAAACCGTGATTCGGAAATGCCAATGCATCGGTGTTGGAAAAAATCCCTCAACGGGCTTGCATGTAGCTGGATCACGGATTGTCTCTTACTAATGTATGCCAAGTGCAAGACAGTGAGACTGGTTCTTGTGAGTGAGACTGTCAAACTTTTGGCCTTGACTCGATGCCGCGGAGTCATCACGCGGAACAGGGCGGACGCGTGTACTCGGAGAGCGGAAAGGAGTTATTGAGCTGCGTTTCCATCGGTAGAAAGGGTGACTTGCCGGCCTGCCAATCTCTGTGTGGGAGCGCTGTGTATGAGGTCTGTCATTAGCGACGTTGGGAAGAGACGGGAGGCTGTTTCCTGGAGGTCCTGGACGCGCTTTACCGCAGTTAGAGTCTCACGGGTCGCGGGAGCACTTGCTTCTTCCCTTTCCACTCTATCTTCGTTTTTTTTTTCTTTCGTTTTTTTCCGTTTTTTTTTTTGGTCCCTTCCAGAGACTCAAGCCAGCGCATAGGGGCCCAAGCAGACGGACTCAGGCTAGCCCTCCTCCTTTTTCAATTTCAGGGTCGTTCGCGGGCACGGTTACAGTGTCTGAACTCTCTACTCCGTAAGGTTGCAGTGGTTCAGATGCTCCTCTCAAAAAAAAAGAGAGTTTTTTTTCTTTCTTGTTTGCACAGCCGGTTTACTAGGACGTGCGTTTGCACTACCTACCTACCTTACACTGGGGTCCGGGAGCATGGATGGACGGGGGGGTGGTGGGTTTGGTGATGAAGATGAGACGGACGGGATGATGACGGTGCGTCTGTACCTCCGTAGAGTGTGGTTCGCGGATATGGGTGAGTCATGTTTTTGTCACTGTATGCCTGTTCTTACGTCTGTTCGTTTCGACTTTTGAACGTGAATGATTGTGTGTGAAGATTTGCACGAAGCCGATGAGAGGACCAGGCATCGCTTCTTGAGAGAGCGCCTCAGGGGGGGGGGGGGGAGGCGGGGTTCATCTGTACCAGAGAACGTGATCTTTCAGGATATCAGATCTCAGGAATACATAGACTCAACTGATGACGCCCAATGATGCCCTCTTCTTTTCTTCTTTTTTCTTTCCCTTTTTTCTAGCTCTGCTTTAGGCTTTCCGCGATACATGCGAGTGATTGAACGACAGGACAGAAAAAAACTGAGAAAGACGGCGCTGCCGAGACGAAACAACGGCGGCGACCGGGGGGTTTAGGGGGTTGTTAGCGTGGAGCAAGCCGCGTACGGGGGGATTCATCGCTGTGGAAGGAAGAAGAGAACGCGCCGGCCGGCCGGTGTGGCACACCTCCTGGCCCGGGCGGGACTTTTTCGGGCGGTGGTGGTGACGGTATCTTCGAGGTTGTAGTGTAAGCTAACTTTTGGTTGGTGCTAATTCAGAGATATATCCATCGAATTGAAGGGTGTTGGACGACAAGTGAGAGCGCTCAAGAACCTGGCTTTGCCTGGGTAGGTAAGCCCCTCTCCCCCCCGGGACGGGGCTATTCTGCACTGTCTCCAGTTCTGTGAACTTTTGTTGGAGTGAGCCAGGTTTGGGATGTGAAGATGACAGTGTGGTAGCACGCCGGCTTCAGGCCCTCTCTGTGACGGAGGCGAACAAATAGGTGAACAGGGGAATATTTACCAATCTGGAGGGTGGGAAGAAGGCTGGCTCATCGGTGTGACGAAGTGGTGATGGAGGTTGCCCTTGTTTCTCGTGGCGGGCGTCTGGGCGGCTGGCTGGCCCGTTTGCTTTCCACGAACCTCTGAGTACCTTGTTATCGAAGAAAGTTAATTCTTTCTGAGTCACAAGTACAAGAATACAGTTTTAATAAAACAGTGTAGTGCCCACCCAGCACTTGAATTGAGATGCTTTTTCAAGCTTGCCATGA
>NW_026849570.1:0-51689 GCF_030869305.1 Colletotrichum tamarilloi | reverse complement strand
CGATCCCAATACGAAGTTCGCGAACATCAGGGATATCCATCGGGCTCAAATCGAAGCGGGTGAAAAGGAGGTTATCACGGCTGAATCCAGCGACTCTGAATGCCCTAGTGAGGCTGGCAGCTGTATTGTAGTGGGTGTGGTTGAGGATCAATAGTTAATAGTAATGAGGAGGTTGGGTTGTGATCCCATCGTTTTTGTGGTGCCAGAAACAGGGGGGTGCCAGGAAGTGGGTATGTTGACTTATACTTTCCCTATGGAATCCCGGAATCCAAGAGACGAACCCCGTATCCGTATCCGCTGTGATTGGCGGCAGCAGTCCGGCTGACCGGCCACACATCAGGCACACACAATCCGAGCCTTGCGATCCTTCTACCAGCTTACGTTTTCCGGACGATGACTTCAACCCGCGATTCAGTTGTGGTGTGTTGCGGCTGGTACGTGGTATGCAGCGTCGGTGAATCGGCCTTACGGTCCATGTACGCCTCACTCAAAATACTATGTGCCGGCTGCTTACCGGCTTCCTACCGGCCTTCCTCCCAGTCATTTTCCCACGCTGTGGATGTTTCATTGGGTGCCATATTTCGCCCATTCCGATTAAAGATGATAGCGCAAGGAGACCGGGTACGTCGGACGGTCATCTCATCTTCCACAGGCTGTCACGAAGCTGCCTCAGAACGTCAAAACCCTTTGACCGTCTGGGGCGTGATAGGTCGCATCCCATGGGAAGTGGCTCAATTGAGGGGGTATGCTCGTCGTCTTTTCAACCCACTGCCCAAAGTTCAAGATCTGACTATAAGAAAAATCATAGCGGGTGTAGTGGAAAAAAGGGATGGTGCATGTATCCGCGCGGGCGTGTGGCGGGCAGACCCTGTCGCTGAAACCCCTTCTCTAACTCTATCAACTTGCACACAGATCCGAGTGACGCACGCCACGAAGAGGATCTTGACACGGCTATGTTCTGTTTCCGGGATGACCAGACAGCAAGCCTCCTTGGAAGGACCGCACACCACCTTTCAGGGTAATCAAGTCGTCAATGTTCCCAGCCGACTTTTCCGACCGGGGCCTGGGTTGCACCAAATCCTTGCTCTGTTTAAGCCTCCGCCCCTCCCCTTCAACAGGCAGTTGTCAACCTCATATCTTGAGGTGGTGTAAGGTGACAAGTCTGTCTTTTACTCTCCATGTGCTAGCGTTCTTTTGATTCTTGATTCCTTTTCGAGATCGGCCATCAAGGCATCTGACATACTCTCCCACGATACCACATGCTGGCATGGCTTAAAACTCATTCTCATCGCATCTGAGAGAACCCTTGAGAGGCATACGAGGCCCTCAATCATCTCACGCACCAACATGTGGCTTCTTAAAGCCGCTACGATAGCGGCAGCAGCTGCAGCAGCAGGTCTTCCACTTGGGCCTCTGCACCCAGTTCAATTAGAAGAGAGACAGCTTGCCGATGCAACTTCTTTCATCGCGGAGCTCCCAACTGGACAGCAACAAGCTGATCCAACATCGACAACAGCGGCCGTTGCAACAACTCCACCTCCTCCACCCCCTCCACCGCCGCCTCCCCCGCCAACCTCAACATCGACAACGTCGACTACTACGCCGCCGCCTCCACCTCCACCGCCAACGACGACGTCTACATCGATATCGACCCCGGCGCCAACAACTGTAATAATATCTTCGTCCGTGGCAACACCTCCCCCGCCGCCGCCACAAACGACATCAACGACATCGCAAGCTCCTTCTACTACGGTAGCACCCCCAGTATTTTCTCCGCCCCCGGCACCGACAACGACAAACCAAGTAAGGACAACGACATCGATGCCGATCGCTCTTCCGGCCAGCACGACTGGCGCTGCAGTACAGCAGCCTCCTCCGCAAGGAGCAGGGTCAGCCCAGCCTCCAACCGAGAGACTCGTTGATCCCGCTCAAGGCGCTTTCATCGGCGGCGACCCCACGACTAACATCGATGTACCGGTCACTTTCCTCTTCCTGCTGCTCTTCGCGGCTGGTGCGTACACGCACATTAGGATCTACCGTGCCAATGCCAAACGCGGTCACAAGTTCCTGCTATCCGATCTCATGTTCGATTTCTGCATGGTCAGAACTGTCACTTGTATTATGAGAATTGTCTGGGCTTTTGAGAAGGGCCGAGTTGTGATTCTCGTCGCACTAATCGTCCAGTTCGGAGGGTAGGTCTTTCATCGAATATCCACACCCAAAGTACTGTTACTAACTTCGTCATAGAGCTGTCGTGGTGATGGTGGTCAATATCTTCTTTGCTCAAAGAATTGTTCGGTCAATCCATCCTCACTTTGGATGGCATCCCGCCTTCCGGGTCTTCATCCTTTTCTTCCTTTTCTCGGTCCCGGCCGTGGTTGTCTCGAACAGTACGTCAATTGGTGTCTCGTTCTTCAAGATTGAGGACCAGGACCGTGTCGACACCGCACTCAATGTCCTCAAAGCTGGTGTCTCGTGGATCATGCTTCTCGCGGTCCTGCCACTCATCATCGTCATCATTGCAGCAGTGATTCCTGGACCTAGACCCGAGAGATTCGGGCAAGGTGATACTCATCAGAAAATTGCCGTCCTCTTCATTGGCGCCATCCTGCTAATTGGTGGTCACGCGGTGCGTCTTGCGGCGACTCTGATGGCCGAGCCACCCAATACACCAAACAAACTCTTCAGCAAAGAAGTGTTTTACACCACCGGTTTCATGTTGGAGATTTTTGTTGTGGTTTTCTATGCAGTTGTCCGCATCGATCTCTTGTTCCACGTCCCCAATGGATCGAAGGGCCCGGGAGACTACTCCAGGAAGCCGAAGCCTGGTGAAGAAGACTACGAGGCTGCACTCCTCACCAGAGAAGAAATCGAAGATGAGCTAGCCGGACTAGGCCACCCGTATGAAGTTGTCGACTCTTCCGGCCTGGGCAGAGATGGCTCTGGCCGCACCATTGTCGCCTTCAGCACAAGACGTATGAACGGCGAGAAGCCTGTCGTACTACCGCCCAGACCAGAAGCATACAGCCGTGTCAGATCGATCCGTGGGTCTGTCAGGTCCATGCGTGGCTCCATGAGGTCTGCTGGCGGTGGCATCTCTCGGATGATGTCAGTGCGCAGGTCTGCTGCCGCGCCGTATTTGAACGAGGTCGAAGTCGGTCAGCCCGAGTTCAGAGACAATCCTTTCCAAACACCACCAGTCAGTCATTACGGTGTAGCACAGCCGCTGTTCATTCAGTCGCGCTTCAGCAGATACACGGATCCAGAGGATGCGAGGACACCTTTGCGACCAGAAAGTCAGGCGACGTCTGGAGAGATCCCGCTGAGTCTTGATCGGGAAGGTCTCGGCCCTTACGAGGGACGGCCTCTTGCTCGACGGTCATCAGTACAAAAGTTTACAGCACAGGAGAGGGAGGGAAACCCCCTGAAGTAGAGGGCTTATGAGTATGAATCTAGACAGTACATGTAGTGGGAAACAGGAAAGGATACTAGCGGGATCAACTTGGTTGCTGGAATGACAGCATAATGGAGTTCCAATATATATTTGCCAATTATTGTATATAGTAATACAAGTTAGTGTATAAATCTTCATGTTGTTGTGCGCAAGGCAAATCTTTCCGTGAATCCCTACCGGATGGACGGAAATGTTTAGAGTTACTGAATCCTATGATGTGTTTTAAATGTCTCTACTGTTGATCTTGCCCCATCTTTGCCACATAGCCTACGTGTTGTACACTGGAGATGCAACGGCCAGTACCACACGTAAGAGTAGATTGGTGAGAGAGAACATTGAGCGAGCGCTCTACAGAACCGATTAAACGAAATTTGTCTCTCTGAAGTTCAAGGTATATTAATTTCGAGAGAGATTCTCCAATTTTCATATGACGACCGCTTAGCATGTTCGTGACGGACCCTGCCGCAATACATCACCGCGCCCATGTCCAAACTCCTGCTTGATCGTACACATTCCTATCCTTGCTTTAATGCTTCCTAAGGCCGAGCAATCCCATTAGTCCACCTAAGAGTCCTCCTCCACCACCTGGTCCCGCCGCCGGAGCTTCTGCTGGAGCCTCCGGGGCAGCAGCAGGAGGGGGTGGGGGATTTTCGATAACAGTCGCTAGCCCAACGGCAGTCCCATCCGGCATAACGGCTTGGCAAACAGTCGTGGCACCGGGAGGGGCGGCCGGTGGACCTGGAGGGGGTGCGGCGGGAAGAGGCGCGACAGAAGTGCCACCAAAGACGCCAATGCCTTGGTCCAGAACGGTGCTGAGAGCCGTTGCGCTCTTTTGCGCATCACCATTGAGTTCGGGAGGGACCTTGCTGACGAGAGCTTGGGCAAGGGCGACACTAGCAGACTTTTGATCCTGAAGAGCAACAGCCACCAGCGGTGTTGCGCCCAGAGAGTCAACCAGAGACTTCTTCGCTACAACGTCGTTGATGGTGACCTTGACGTTGTTTGTGAGAGCGTCCGTGGCAGCCTTGAGGTTGAGCGCATCCTTTTTGTTGAGGACTTCGGATCCCTGGACCTGAGTGGTGGCGTCTTCGATGGAACTCTTCACGTTGCCGACGGCGTTCAAAAGCTGGATTCCGCCACCGAGGGTGACCGTGTTCGTGGCCTTCACGGAGTTATCAAGACTTTGAAGTGCTGAGTTGATAGTGTTTAGAGCAGCTTGAATCGTTGCCAGGTCGCGCCTGTACTTGGCATGTTGTATAGAGACAGGAGCGGCGAGAACTGTAACCGCAGCAAAGGTAAAGGACAACAGAGAACGTAGTAACATCGTGAGCCTGCCGGAAGCCCGTCTCCTTAGACGAAAAGGATTGAAGTTCTGCTTCCTTTAAGATTAAAGAGAGTGTGGTGGGGAGAAGACAAACGAGGAGGAACTTCAGATCGTTCCAGCTCGGTGGGTTTGGATTATGAGTTGACGGATAGTAGGTGGGCAAGGAGTCTGTGAATGAAGTTTGGACACGACTACGACGTCCATATAACGCGAGTGAGAGGGAGGTGATGGCAGGGCCAGGCCCATCCTAAAGCGACTTGGCTGCCGCAGGTCCCGATGTCACCAATAAGCCTAGCCTGAAATTTGGGATTGCCGGCTCTTTCATGAGGCAAAGTTGAGACGGTCTTGACTTTCGGTGTGGGAGCAGTGACATCCGTGATGTGAGTGGAGGGTTATTTCCTGCAGGCTGTCTCCTATCAACAGTCTGGGGCCAAGGTTGTAGGAGGTTGTGCAAGATGAAGCCATGGGTACGGCGTTGTGATGGCCGGCGAGCTGCGCGATTTGGTAATGCGAGCCACATGCATTTCATATCGGTTCCCTAAAGAAGCAACTTAGTTCGAGTTCTAGTTTCAGGTACCGAAAGTCCAGACGATTCAGACCACTTGAGTTGGATATGCTGGATATGTTATCTTCTTACTCCCACCGGCTCGGTTTTCAAGACGACATTGCATCCATACCGCCGACTCAATAATGCAAAGTACACTAGGTGCTTGGCTGCAGCCCTTGACGACCTGACATTCTACCTAATGTTCCTACGTTCATGCATTCTCCGTCATGTTGAATTCCCTTGGTAATATCGAGGTATAGAACAGTTAGACCACGAATGTGACGTGAGGGGATATCGCCGAGTCAGGCATTATCAGCTCGGACTCCCCCATATCATGTCATCGAATGAGTTTCCCGATTCAATGTTGATACAACCTTGACTCTACCCAGACCGTCTCAACTCTTTCTCGTTTTCGTTTCACAACTCGCACAGGCTTTGTTTCCTCTAGCAGGGCATTTATATGGTCTAATTCCGATCCGTGAAATGATCAACCCATGGCAGGGAAGGGGGGAAGCAGGGCTTAGTTGACAGCGGTCCCCTAGACTAAAGTCAAAGTCTCCAACCTGTCATCGTCCAACCCAGAAAACGGCTTTGGGATTTCGTCATCCTCGAAGTTCAGGATACGAGCAGTTCCGACCACTTCGAACTCCTCGCCTCGTGGTCGGAGAATCAGCTCTTCCATTAACCCGGCCCCGAACACCGGCACGTCACCGGTTTGGACTGGGCCGTCGCACACTGCCAGCATGCCCTGGCCAACCAGGCAAAGGCTCAGGCCCTGACAAGCCAGCAGGACTCTAGACGTGGTGTCAATGTCTGTCATATTCTCGTTCATCATTGACCAGCCAATGGACTGTGCATTGGGTCTCTCGCAGCCTCCATGCGCGCTCACGCATCGTCCACGCCGAGAAGCGGATTTGACTAGTTTTTTTGTCGACCGTTGTCCTTCGGCAGTGAAACCCATCATGAGCCCCTTGTAGAAGTTTGTCCACCAAGTCTGTGTGATATCCGCCTTGGGTTTGAATTCATCGTCGCTTGTCTTTTCGGTTGCTAGACTCGCGATGAGAGCAAGTAAGGCTTCGGCACCACGTCTTCGAGACGGAAAGAATTCTAGGCTCTCAGCAAAGAGAAACCATTGAGCTACTGCGGGTAGGACTAGATCTTTGATATCTTCGCCATAATTCACCGTCGTTGAAAGGTATCGTGCGTTTGGTACATGGAATCCGCTAATCATTGTCACAGGCGGCAGGCGTCGAGCCCTGATTAATAATTGTCCGGTGTTGCGTCCGCTTTGTAAGAGGCCAATTGCCGAAACCTCTTCAGCGATGATCGGTGGAGGATTCGAAAGCAGGTCCCACTGATCTTTAAAACCTCCAGGGCTGAATTGGCTGAAGTCTGGAACCCATGATGGCAGTCCGTCTACTTTGTCTTCGCTAGACCCCATATGCAAAACCCAAAATGAACCCGAATGAAGGCAGAGAGCCAATGCGAGGTCCTCATATACTCTAGTGACGGGTTTCGTGTAATCCGGATTCGGCACGCTGATACCGAGCCTTCCGAGAAGGTTATAGAGTGAAAAGCTCTGGTCGCGTTTGTCCATTGCATTTCTCCTTCTGATCGTCTTTATCAACCGGGTTGCGAGATAAGCAGAGGTCAGCTTTGGGATATTCGAGTTTTCCTGCTTCTCTCCGAGTAAGACTGAGCGATAATTCATTTTCATCCCGAAGCTGTCTGCGAGATTGACTAAATCAAGCTCGTTTCTTCGGTGGCCAAACTTGCGACCCGCGAGAGTAATCCAGTGCTTTAGACACGCATTCAAAGATTCCCAAGAAAGGGATGATTTTCCTAGCGTGACAACCACATGCTCAGATAAGCATAGTTCTTGCAGCGTCCATGTCCTTGTAAACCAAGGGACCTTGATCAGAAGCTCGATGGCTTTTAAGACGTTTCTGCTTGGAACTACGTTCGTATAAGTCTCAGCTCCAAGAACAAGCACGGCATGTGCGGCCTTCACGGCTGGTTCCGCAAGGTTGTGCGTAAGAGGTATAACTCACGTCGCGGTGTCGAGCGCTTTGCCTCCGGCGAAGCTCTCAGCAAGAGTCCGACCCATCTACATCGTCGAAACAATGAGAGCAGTAAGTTACCGGGTGACTCATCCGTACCAATCCAAACAACTGTGCGTGCGGCGAATCTGTACACATCTCCCATCAAAGCCACCTGGACGTTTTTCTCCGGAATACTGGACTGGTCGATACAGATTGCATCAATCCAGAGCAAACGTTCTCGATCGGAATACCGCAAATGACGCAAAGCCTCTAAACAGTTCTTCGTGACGTCAACACGGCAACCGTTGCACCGTATCGGGTGCTCGCCACGTCTCCCGCCCCAGACGTACGAGAGCGCTTCGTATGGTGTTGTCTCCTGCGATGAGCTTCCTAGTCGTACCTCTCTCAAAGCGCATTGAATTGGATCGTCCAACTCGATTGATGGACTCAAAATGACAATGCGGATTGATCTCTCGCAGTTAAGCGGTGCATACTGCAAGAACGGAAGACTATCGGCGGCGACATTCGCTGAAAGTGACATGATGAGCCAATATGAAATGACAAAGTTCAAACCTCAATATCTGGCTACTTGAGATGCGGGATCACTACGAACTTAGTCCAGAAATGCTAAAGATTGGAAATGAGGTGAACAGGAAGCCAGACGGGGGAGCTTACATGTGGACAGATACTAAGTGTCTCATGTCGGTACGAGTATCAGGAGCCCAGAAACTCATCTTAGACAGCTGTAGGCGAGATTTGCAATCTTCCAAAGAAAACCAGTTTGTACAGGCAAGCCTGTGGCTGAGTACTCAACTGTCTGCCTTGCCACGTCTGACATGCATTCTGTCGCATGATCAGAAGCGAATGGCTGCTTGTGACGAAAACACACTACTGCAAGCTGCCGCCACATTCACGAAATGACCAAAAGTAAGCCAATGAAGTTCAAGCAAAAGGGGAAAGATCTCTGTTTTCTGCCGCGGCGATGATTTACAGTGGCCCAGTCCCCGTATCTATGCAGAGTAAGCAGCTGGCGGCATCAATCTCAGGTCGCCATCATAGGCGCGTAAGGCAGCCTAATCTCGAATGAATCGGAAAGACTGCAAAGAGATTGCTGAAAAGGGGCATTTTCCACCAGCAAATTCTTGCTCTCTTCATTTTTCCAAACGCAAGAACTGGCAACACATAAGTTTGCTTGAGTAACTTTAGAGGATATCATGGCAGAACCCAAGCCTCCAGGCGGCGAGCCGCTTCTGAGCACTGGACAGACAACCAACAAGCTCGGAACAGCAGTTGAGAAACGAGAGTCAGAATCCAGCTCAGAGAACATTCCAAAGTCTGACTCCTCCGCCCAACAAGACACCGACGATGACTCTGATAGGGACTCCAATTCCGGCGAAGACCATGAGCCCAGCAAGAAAGCCGTCCAAAATCTTTATGAAGGCAAGAAGGAATGCAACTGCTGCATCAACTGGGTTGAAGAAGAACCAGAGAACAAGAAGGAGGCTGCGACCGGCACAGTCATCACAGTTCGCCGCAACCGAGACCATGAAAAGGAAAAGTCGCTTTCATTGCATTCCATCTTGGTGCACAGCGAGCAATTGAAGGATACTTTGCGAGACGTCCTCCGCGGCACTGGTTCCGCCATCACTTCTAGGGATTTCGTTCTTGAGCGGCCTTTTGAGAACGTCTTTCACCAATGGGCGGCGATGACAGAAATGTTTAAGAAGTCAGAAGACAAGGATGATTTGCAGCATTTCAAGTTGCTTTACGAAGTCTTGTCCACAGAACTAGGCGACTTCTTCGACGAGGTGAACGACCTCCTGTCTAATAGCTTGATCACATATCCCCTTCTCTGGACAATCTTTCCTCGTGGCGAGATCTGTCTCGCCCTAGACGATTTGGGACAGGCTGTTGCTGTGAGAGCTCTCAATGGTGCATACTCGAAAGAGGGTTACCGGCTCAAATGTGACTTCATCGACACGGATGGCAAGACTTTTGGACTTGCAGGCACATGCTTGGAAATACCTGGCTTCAAGGACGCAGCATCAATCGCGAGCTTACCTGTCAGCCCTCTCAAGTACAACCCAGAGGCAGAGGGGATCAAGGAAATTCTGGTTCGTCGAGGAAGGCGCTTTGCAGAGCTCTCTGGCTTCCATCACAAGAAGTGCAACGGTCAAGAGTGGCACATTGGGCGCAAAGACGCTTGGCTGCCAAGAAAGGTATGCTAGTCGCCCGCCCTGATCTCTTTTCCCACCTTACTCGTTGCTAAGACATTCGGCAGTCAACCGGGCGTATTATCATTGACCCCGAGACATTCGACGATAACAACCCTGCTAAGGCCGTGTTTCTGAGACCCTTGAGTTCAGACCAAAACGACGTGACTTCATTTGCAAGATCTTTCAAACTAGTCAGGGATAGCGAGTTTTTGTTGTGCGGAAGTACAGTTCGGGGGTACTCCTTGAAATCAAAGGCTTGGGGTGAGTATCGCTTGCCAACTTTGCAAAAGGAGTTTTGAATTGACGAGACTTTGTAGCCAAGTTCACTGTCGATGATGTCGGCGAAATTGAATGGAACGACACCTGCGCATCGAACCTCATCCTCCCCAATGGGTACAAAGATCTCTTGCTATCTCTGGTTGAGGAGCAGATGCTCGCTGAAGATGGCTTTGATGATTTCATCGAGCAGAAGGGTACGACAAGTATTCATATGGGTGAAGAATGAAGGACGTAGGCTAATTATGACCAGGCCAGGGCTTGGTTCTCCTCCTCAGTGGCGACACAGGTGTTGGCAAGACACTGACAGCCGAAGTCGGTAGGTTTCCTGAACCCCCATGTTATTTGGCATAACGCGATTCAGCTGACAGTCTCTCCAGTGGCCGAAAAGATGCGCGCTCCTCTATACGCAGTCAGCGCTGGCCAACTGGGATTCGACGCCGAAGAGCTTGAGGCAAGGCTGAAGCTAGTGTTAGACATCGCGTCTAAGTGGGACGCTGTACTGCTACTCGACGAGGGCGATGTCTTTCTTGAGAAGCGGACGACATCTGATCTTCACCGCAATAGATTGGTCTCCAGTAAGTTGCTCTTGAACCACTAGTGGACTCTACAAAGACCGCACTTTGAGAGCTAACATTGTCCAAGTCTTCCTTCAACTTCTAGAATACTACGCAGGCACTCTGATCATTACCACAAATCGCGCTGCAGTTATTGACGAGGCAATCAAGTCGCGCATTCACATCAACATCAGGCTTCCCGGGCTGACTATCGAGGCCCGCAAGAGCCTTTGGGAGAATCTGCTGAAGGAGAACAAGATTAAGCACGGTCTTATCGAAGCTGACTTCCAGTCATTGGCAGAGGTTGATGTCAATGGAAGGGAGATTAAGAATGCTCTCAAGTCAGGCATACTCATGGCACGTAAAGCAAAGGAGCCTGTATCGATGACTCAACTACGGGTTGTTTTAGATATTCTCACAGCATCAAAGACCACTTAGATGTACACATAGACACCGTTAGTCTCAGTCATAATGTTGTTCACAATGCATGCAGTTATGCTATGCAATTGCAGACGAGATCGTATCCTGAGTGTAATGACTTCATATCAATTATATCTATAGAGCCTCAAGTACCCCTTAATCTTTATCTATGCACGATGTCAACAGCATGGTGCAGCAGTTTCATGCTACAAGACAAGCGCAGTGACCACTTGGACATGTAGAATACTGGCTCACGTTTTTTCGTCCCGATGAATCTTAGTCCATGATACTCTGAGTGATGTCATAATCTTATGGAAGCTCATTGGGACTTGTGCTACATTCCATGAGGTAGCCGCAAACATTCGAATACCTAAGCTCTGCATCCACTTCATGCGTACTACGTGGGAACGCCAAGTGATGGACGATTCCCCTAAGTAGAACCCAAGCACTAACGTGATGCCTTCCGTAGCCCCTTTTTCTCAAATCCCCCAATATCTATTAATTGATCAGTCTGTGCCATCTCCATCTTCAAGCTGCAACATTGCCCTATCTGAATCTCTCAGGCCGATATCTCTTCAACGCACCTGATGGCTCTCGCATTGCCATCTAGACCTTTCTCTACGAGATTGTAAGCGCTTGTACCCTTGTGATCAACTTTCGTCTTTCGGCATAACCCGACCGTCGCTCAACTTAACTCTTTCGGCAGCGGACTTTGTCCCGCAATCCTGGTTCAGTAATCTCAGTCTTCAAATCAGCATTTATCGTCACCCGCAGTATCGTCGAAAGGTTAGAGGTAAAAGAGGCTCCAAACGTAGGAAGACCAGAGTCCCGTCACTGCCGTAATTGCTGTCGCACCAATGGTAAGTCTATCTGGTAGCCAGAGCTTTTTGGGCTCGTAGATGTAGAAATCATTCTATAGACAGAAGTCACTAGAACTTCTGTAGGGCTGCTGGGATTGGAAGAATCTTATTTGTTGCATGTCCAGTTAGCACCGCAGTAAAGCAACGATGGCAATAGTGAAGAGTAGTCATGACCGAAGAGAAGGTGTGCTGGCCATGGAAATGGTGGCGTTCTGAAACAACTCTGGCAGGACTTTCAGAAGTGAACCATGGTTAAAGGTTTCTTTGGTAGGCCCATAGATTGCAATGAACTAATCGTAGGTGGCGTTCTTCACCGTTCTTGTGATTGCTTCAGTAGAAGATGCTTTGTTCTTAGACTCGTGGAGCTCATGTGTCTCGGTGAGTATCGCAGACCCGACCATCAAGAATGGCGCACGCCAGTGGGGATTTTGAGTACGGCTGGTTGAAGACTCATCGTTCGCGAGAGCAGTGCTCCTGTTTCTAGTTATGGTATACGAGAACTTAATTGAGAATCTCAGTTTGCGACAGGCACCTTTTAGCACAACTGGATTCTTGAGGCTCTGTTGAAATACAAGTGAGAGTTGCTCGGGAGATATATCGGGAGTGTCAGTTGGAAGTTGAAACAAACTCTTGGCCATCAATCTGCGAGTCCTGGACACCTTACCCTTATCTTCGATCATATAACTTCTTCACACTCCGAAGAAGTAAATTGGGAACTTCTCTCTGTAGGAGAAACTGTCATACTTGGCACCCACAAAGCCACTACTCCCTAGCCTGTTTCAACAATATAGAACAGGCTGAATGCAAGTGAGACTGGACTTGCTATTGACGAATCACCTGTCGACAACACCACACTGTCCGGCAGCCTACTTGAACATATTGCTTCAGCTACCATACACACGATATCAGTCAGGTACTCGTGGTCACACCATTACGACATTTGGTATGGACCATCTGGAGTTTGGACGCATGATCTGGCGGGTTCTGGCTGACACAGTCAGCCTGGGTTGCTGCTTGTGACCTCTTCACGTGCATTTCATGGTAGTAGCATTTCATTAGATGTAGTTGCATGTAGGCTATTGACATCTTGGAGTCGATAAATGGAGATCGATCCATGTGGGCTATCCCACGGATCGGCCACTGGCACATTACCCTCGGTAAACAACTAGAAATAAGCTGCTGTCCGGGCTATCCCACGGATCGGCCACTGGCACATTACCCTCGGTAAACAACTAGAAATAAGCTGCTGTCCGGGCTAGACCAAAACTTTCTTCTAGGTGAGATCACAAAGGGGATGGCCCATTGACCACGTTGTCGTGAATACCAAAGTAGCTATGAGGACAAAAACTTCGAATCATAAAGCCCGCTGCGTTTGCGTAGCTCGACGGAACATGTCTCGACGGCCATCTGGTTTGCGACAGTGTTGAAAAGTCTTGCGGATCAAGAACATCAAATGATGCGTACTCTACCATTCTAGCATCTACTTGCCGGCTTCACGACGATCCGGTATGTGGGCGCGCGACTCCTAGTCGAAAGTCTGTTGATCAATATAACAGGCTTTTAAGCTTAGATGGCGAGATGAAGTGACCGGCCGACCATGCTGGAAATTGCATCGCCCGAGCGCCAACCGTCCCCTACAAGTCCGCAGGGCCCAGTATTACAAGCACAATATCCGGTGGGATTGACTCGGGGTAGGCATTTAAGGTTGCCTCACCTGTAGATTAAACAGAGCCCACTCTCTGCCGCGCCCCTTTCAAGCGCTGCACAGTCGGGAAAGGCCAAGCTTTCGAGCTTGACGGGGTCATTTGCCCACCACCGTCTCAAGTTCATGAAAAGCTGTCTATCTCCCCGTGGAAGGACACTCCGGACGACGTCAAGCAATGCTAGCGGAATCGAGTAGATGAAGCCAGTGCAACGCGTAAAGAGAACCGGCAGGAACCTCATTCAGGGGCGAGAGCCTTATGGTTATTAATCCTCCGTTCCCTTTCCTTCCATGGTGCAACACGGCCACCAGCAGAAGGGGGATCGCTCGTAGTTCAAACTGCTGATCCCCGGGCTGGCTAATGCGCGCTTGCGCTGTGCAGCGGGTGGCGCTGTTTGAGAACGCGCAAACGAACACGATCGACAAACGGCAGAAAGGATGGATTATCATTCGTGATCATCAACAATTGAATCTCAACCGTAAGGCGTCAACGAAAAGGAAGCAGACATCGGAAGGTTTGACAAAAGCAGAGCAGAGTTCTGGGGGTGAGTTCGTTCGTTCGAACTAAATTGAACGGGGGAGCCAATGGTCTGTGGAATTTCGGTTGATTAAAGGTTGGTTTGAGCTTTCGCCCCAGCTTCGAGAGGAGCTCTCTTCTTCAGTCTTTTGTGCATTCGCGCATCAATTTGTCAAATTAACTTGGCTTTTGCAGGTTGGTCTTCTTGGCTGGAAGAGTTCAACCTTTTCATCACTCTCCCTGGGTAGGAACTTAGGTTCCCCGAACTGGCTTTTGCGCCCTCAAGTCAAACCAGCACACCCTGGAAACGTGACTCGCTGACGATCGAAATGCGGAGGATTTTCTTTCACCGTGCCAGTCTGAAAGACTTCAAATGGACTTGAAGGAGCAGGCTTGCGAGATTGATTGGCGGATCTTGAGGGTAAAAGGGGCCGTTTGACGTGCAATCCCCCGTCACCAAGAAAAGCTCAACCCGGGACGGCCGATCTAATCTTTCAGGCACTGGCGGCCACGGCGTGGGCGGGGACGAAAGACATTCTGAAACGGTGCGGTTCTCACCTTTGGCGAAGGAACCATGTCGATGTTGAATGTTGACTAAACATCACCCCTGGTCACGTCGAAGACACAAGCCTCTAGGAGACTGATGAGAGGAGAACTGAGCCTCCTTCCAGCCTCAATCGGGGAGGAGGACAATGGGAGACTAAAAGAAATCGAGGAAATGGTCCCGGCCGGGCCGCCCACATCGGCTTCGAAGCCGCTGGAGACTTTGAGTGGAAGCTGGCGAATCGGGGGCCGGAAAGACGGCAGACAGCGGGACGTCTTGGCGGGAGAGACGGGGGCCGGGCCCCCCTAGAACCCTGAACCCTTGGCTGAGGAATGCGAGAAATGGTAGGGTAGCGAAGCTGGATGGCACGCAAGTGGCTTGAGGTTGTAGGGAGAGCAAGGGGAAGGGCGGAGGGTTTGTCGCACGAAGTCGTTTTCGGACCTCTTGGCAGACAACTCTGAAACTGAGAAACATCGGCGCCAGTGTTCCATTACTCGCCTCTTCTTGCCTCGTGCTGCCTCCTCGGTTGCACTTGTCCGCATTGTTCGTCTCTTGGCGACAGGCAAGGTTTGGAAAGGTTGCGGACTGCTCCTCCAGTCTCCTCCGCCAAGTAACCTCAACCCACACGGAGAGGAGCAGAGGAAAGGCAAACAATCCCAACTTCTCTCTGCCAGACTGCCCCAATGCCCCCAGAGCCAGGGATGGCACAGTGAATGGGTGGTGTGGGTGTTCGCAGCAACAGCGCTTCCTGACGCAATGATATGGACAAGACAGCGGCTGCACGGGCTCTAGACAGGCCCAGAGGAGCTGGCAACGTTGCAAGGGTGGATGGAAGAGACGAGACCAAAAAGTAAAGACGTCCCTGTTTCTTCCTTTTCGAAGCCCTCTTGGAGGTTCTTCTGTACGTTAACCCTTCACGTCGTTCGGCAACCAACAACTCTGGGAACGTCACTCTTCCCCCCTCCTTTCGATACAAGGCCAAGATGACTTGAAGCTTCTTTCTTGAATTCGCAAGTTTCCCTTCGTCGCCTTCTTCACCTTCTTTACCTTCTCTTCGCGGGCAGTGCCCTTTTCTTTTCCATTCGACCTCCCTCTCAGCTGCGCTGCTTCATCAAATCTGTGTCTCGACGACCTAGTTTCATACCTTTGTGACTTTTCCCTCGACCGTAGACTCGGATTTATTAGCACTTGATCAACAATCAACAATCCAACCTAACTGTTTACTCAATACCAAACTCAAAATGGTCTCTCCTATGGGCACTCTCAGGAGGTAGGTTATTAATTCTGAAAGCACGAATAAGTAATAGCGAGACTAAGTAACCGCATAGGCGCGCTATTCGCCGCCCGAGATACATCAGAGACGATCTGCAGATTGAGGTCCGCGATGACAAGGGCGAAATCTCATCCGACGATGAAGATTCCCCCTCGCCCAAGAGCACCACATTTCCACCCGGCGCGAGACCAACGGCGCCCCCTCCGCCACCAGCGGTTGGAGTGGCTCCGCCTGCCGTGCTCAACCCCGCCAACCCGACGGATACGGAGAGCAGCACATCGAGCGATTCCCCCTCGCCCACGTCCACCGAGTTCCCGAGACCGACTGAGCCTCCGCGTGGCCCGCAACGTGGAGAAACCGGAGCTACGCCTTTTTCTTCCTCCATTAGCACCACGACTGAATCATCAAGCTCGACTAAGACTCTTCCCACTGCCATCCCGAACAGCCGCAGCACCACCAGCTTCGATGCGCAACCGACAGGGGGTACGACTAGGGGAGGCAATGAGACGGGCCTAGGAAACGACAGGTCTGATGACATTGGATGGACGCCGACTGCAATCGCGTTTGGGACTATTGGTATGTCATCTCACTACTCATCACTACCGTCGAGGGTCGAAGCTGCGTTCGATTAAGACCTGATCTAACCGCACTCACAGCCATCGCAGCCCTCTTCCTCGTCATTGGCGTCGGCATCTGGTGGTGCCTCCGCTACCGTAAGCGCCGTCAAGCCCGCCACCTCTACGAACGAAGCATCTCTCCCGACAATCATCAATACTGGGATCCCTCATCAACCTTCTCACCTCCCACCATGCCTGCCACCCGTCCATCCCGCCGCTCACCCTCAAGCATCTTTGCCGAACTCATGGGCCACGCCTACGCCGCAGAGAATGGCAGCGCAGGAAACGGAACGTACGGTAACGACCGCAACTCGCTTACACCCCAAGGCTACCTCGACGAGAAGAGATATGATCCGGCCCGCCAGCTCCCGATCCTCGAGCCCGCGCCCGTCGCTCAGCCCAACGTCCGAAACTCCATCGCCAGCTGGATCCGCCGCCACCACCCGCTCAAGTTGAACCCGATGTCCGGCCGGAGCAGCATGTACTCCACCCGCAGCGGCTTCGGTGCCAGCACGAACAATGTCAACGCCCCGCCGGTCCCGAACGTACCAGACGCCTACCGCAGCACCGACCAAGTGCAACAATCCGGCCTTGCCCCTCCGCCTCAGCAGCGCTATGCGCCGTCTAGCCAATATGACACCGGAAGCCCTTCAACCGACTACAACACCAACTCCCTCTTATCTCTGTACCAAACTCAACCACCCCAGCAACCCTGTCAACAGCAAGCCCCGACAGCCCCTTGGCTTCAGGACCCACCGCCAGTCGTTTTCGGCGAGCGCGGCGTCTCCATGGCCCCGACCGAAGCGACCGAAAGCACCTGGCGAAGCTGGGGCGGCGGCGTTAACAACCCGCCTCAGCACCAGCAGCAAGCGCCGCCCGAGACTCCGCGCAAGGGCTGGATCGAGAAGTGTATCAAGTTTGGAGGTCTGAAGTAATTGGGCTTGTACAAAAGAGCAAAAAGAATATGGGTTGCTACGACTAGTTACTTACACCCCCACGCCTGCGATACCGCAAAAGTCGATACCATAGTGTTAAATACCTGTTTCGAGTGTGCATATTGAGCGAACATACCAAACCGTACATATAAAATTGAGATTCTACGAGATCTGATGAGACTCGTTGACAATGATTTGTCTCCCCAAACTTACCCGGGAACGTCATTAAGTTGTCATTGGTAGTAACACCAGCTGGGCGTGCCTTAGATGTCATGAGACTACCATGATGCAGCCACCACGGGCGCGCCACTGCTGATTTTCAATGAAGCCACCAATCAACACGATGTTGGATATGTGTCAGACGATCATCATCACTATCACAGGAATCTAGCTGGCTGAAATCAATCGCTCGGGAGAAGAATCAGGCTGTCACCGAATATGTGGCCTTTGGCACCTCGCACCTCTCACCCTCGCCGCGACTTCACCTGGAGCTTTAGAAATTATCCTGAACAAAACCATCAACTCTATAACCATCTGCATAAACATTCGCTTTCTAGATTTCCGTCTCGTCCCTTACTTCGTAAGTCTCGGATATCATCATTCACAGCGATCAGCTAAGTTACTCGAACCAATGCTAATAACCCGGTTTTCGAAGTTGCCGAGAACTCCAGATATGTGTAAACAACGATGGCGAATGCATTACTCTTGCGGCTGTGGCTATTATGAGACGGAATGGCAGACTATTCAGTGCAGCAGGACACGACTTCACATCAACACCACCATCCCAGGTGACGCCGGGATCTGCATGGCATGCGATGAAGACCCAGCCTAAGCAGCGTTGCGATTACATGTACTATTGCACCTCACGACCGATTTGGCCGCTCCTTCGTCGTGTTGTATGGGAATCAGACGTGATTTCAAGTCATTCATATTGACTGAGGCCAAATACTTCAGCAGGTGTTTTACGAAACCTTCATAGTCACCTCACTTCGTGCCAGCAATACAGTTCCCCATTGTGTACGGTCTCTGCCCATTCAAGGCAGCCCTCAACTCCGTCTCAAAGTCTTTACACCAAGCTTCCTCTCCATAAATAGGCATCCATTCCAATTTCTCCCTTGCCACAGTCCCCTTTGTCTTGCGATGCCCAGCATACCCAGTCTCAGCAACATCCATATTCCCAGCACACGTCTCCGCCGCCTCCTCAAGGCTGACGTTCC
This sequence comes from Colletotrichum tamarilloi, assembly GCF_030869305.1. Classification (NCBI taxonomy): domain Eukaryota; kingdom Fungi; phylum Ascomycota; class Sordariomycetes; order Glomerellales; family Glomerellaceae; genus Colletotrichum; species Colletotrichum tamarilloi. Next base: position 33,188 of record NW_026849570.1, on the reverse strand, counting down.
TAACAATCTTCTCCCGCGGTCCGTCTTTCTTGGGAAGATTTCCAGTGGCAAACGCGATATCAAGACACTTTCGCGGGATATCAATCGTCAACGTCCTGCCCACAACTGGGAACATAATCCCCTTCTTGCCCTTGGGAACATTGACCCCACCACGCTCGATGATGTCTAGAACACACAGAACGTAGAGGTCTGCAAGGTCGGAGACGTGAACGTAGTCGATACAGCCCGTCTCATCACCCAACGTCAATCCACAGCCGTTTTTGAGCACGTAGCCCGTCATTATGGGGATCATCAACCCCGCCTTGTTGAAGAGCCCTGAGCCGGGCCCGAAGATGCAAGGTGATTGAATACTGACTGCGTTGACGCCGAGTTCGTCCCCGACTCGGAGCACGACTAGTTCTGCGGTTCTTTGAGGGTATGGATCTTTGGCGTCTTCGGCTTCCTCAAACTCATACACCTTCTCGGCAAAGGCGTCCTCATATTCAGCATCTGGCCTGTTCACCCCAGTCAAGGGCTTATCAGCGATATTGGAAGCGCCCGACGTGTGAATGATCCAGACCGGTCGTCCTCCGTTCCGATCCTTGCTTTTAGCGAGACCGCGAACGAAGGCCTCTGCCGAGGGCGGGTGAAACCCCGAGCCTGCGTTGATCACGATGTCATGCTCAGAGGCAAGGGCTGTTAGGGCCAAAGTATCGTCGTACGAGACAATGGACACAGGCTTCACAAGTGAACCATGTGAGTCCGTAAGTTTTGCTGCGCGGTCTGGGCCGCCGCGGACTGGTATCGTGATTGGAGAGGAAGAGGTGATGATAGAGGTGAGAGAAGGGTGCTTGAGGAGGTGGTGGAGGACAGACCCGCCAACGTAGCCGGTTGCACCGCTCAGAAGGATCTTTGGTGGCGGGTTCGAAGCCGTCATGATGACTAGGTAGATGAGAAGCCAGTTCTAAACTAGCAGTTCAGGACAAATGAGGTGGCCGGATCGTCTAGAGACTAGGGCAAGAACTCAACCTTCATATAGGTAGACGGACACACCAGCTTCAAAGATGACTGCAGTGGAGAAGACATCCTTCGGACTGGAGGGGCTCCTCATTGTCCCTCAACATTGCAGACCGCTAGGAATGCTCACAGACACTCAAAAACACTCAACCAACAGACCCTCGATTCTTGGCGCCGTTGAAGAATCCATGGACCCTGGAGACAATCGATCAATCACCGCCAAGGGGCCGCCGGACCGGACTCCGCGCTCCGCTCGCGCGACCCAACTCTACAAGCTTTTGTGTCATTGCAGTACGTCTTTCTCCACTTCCAGGGGGTTGCACTTGCTGGTTTAGGATGGTGTGATGCATGAACGTTGTTGGTGAACCAACAGGTTGAGCAGCACCAACAATCACTTGGACTTTCCCATGACCAACTTCCACTGTAGGGAACATTTCGGGCATCAATTTGGTAAGCTCTCCGCTTGATGTCGTAAGATCCCGAGCCCGAGGTTTGTGGGATGGTAAACCTCGTTATGATTCGCCGAAGCTGGTTCAAGGTTTCGGATCGCCTAGAGTTCGAGCCTTATCCTGAATGTTTGATTAGAAATCGGACCTCGCTTCGATAACTTTGTGAACTTGACGTCCATTCTAGCTAGTAGATGGCTTGTTTATAGTTCTTTTATTAACCCTCGCTATATGAAGCGGCCTCTTATAGGCCAATCTTTGCTGCAAGATAGTGAACCGCAACCTTCGTAGTAAGGGCCAGAATGCCGGTGGCAGGGATTTTGTCGTCATCCGAACGCCTCTGCCAGCCAAGCTCGAACGGCAGTCTCTCGTTCTCTGTGGGAGTTGACGTTAGTTTTCTCGAGGGCTTCAGCAATAGCAAGCTATACTTACCAAAGAAGTACTCAACCCAGGCCCTATTGGCGTTTCCATCGTCATAGTCCCCAAAGAGACCAAGATACATGGCCGTTTGCCCCAACGAGTTGGTGTATCCGTCAAGTGGCAGCTTGTACTCTGGGTTGATCTTCTCTGCACTCTTCTGCCTTGCAACGAGCGCCTTAGCGGCATCGCTGATGGAGATTGTTTCTGAAGGCCAGTATGACTTGGTCTCGTCGAATATCGTCTGGTTGAAGGACCAGTTGTCACCAAAGTAGATGTCCGCTCGACTCAACGACGCGTCGTGCTCAATAAGATTGTGCTTGTTCAAGTCGTTGAGGTGGAAGGTGTCTTTGTTTCCAGTTGATGATGCCTCGAGAGCTTTGTTCCCTTGGAGGCGGAAGAAGAGTTTTGCGTCCTCGCGGAGGTTGAGTCCGGTATGCATGCCTTCGATGAGTGCGTCGACGGAGATGTTTTGGCCGTTTCGGGGGAGGTAGCCGTGGTTTGCGAGACTGTTTAGAAGGGGGCACGGGGCGCGGCCTAGGAATGTTACCGAGGTTAGTCGTGATGTCACCTACGGACCGCTAGCTGAGTTCTCTACTCACGATCGTTCGATCCTGGTGTCTGCCACGCATGATCGGCATCTTGACACAGAACCGATGTTGTGAAAAGGGCGAAAGATAAAAGAGTGACGCGCATCTTGGCTAGGCAAAACCAACAACACGAACAAACGAACGACTGGTATTTAGATGCGAAAGGACGGACTAGACAAAGTGATCTGCAGGATTCAGCAACAAATGGGCATCCAGATTCTAGATATGTTTCTGCCTTGATCGGCGGCAAGACCGATTTTGACCGGGGGACACATCCAGATCAGGAAAGAGACACGGGCCACCCCGGGCTGCCCGATGGCCGGCTCCACGGCCGAGGACCGAATTGCGATGCGGGTGGATCGGGACCCCGTATTCTGGAAATTACTTCAACTTAAATTTAGTGCAACATCAGGCAAGCAGCCACACACGGAGTCCGAATTACTCATCTTTTTGACTCGTGATGATCCACCACCTTCTGCTTTCAGTATATATATGCACCTTTATATATGCGGTTGTGAGCGAATTCGGACTCTTGAGATTGCCGCTCTGCCTTTGGGGGCTGTTTAACCTATTCTTGATGCCGTCTATCTACCGAAAGTCCGTCCAGCGCCGTCGACGGCAGCCCGTTTTAGCTACATCAACACAAACCGTTGCATTTCATAGGTGTGGAAAGCATCAACAGTGGTCGCATAGTTTTTCTCGTGATGAATCAAACCTGTATTACCTTAAAGCCATGCACGCAAAGCTTTACGGCTTGGTAGTCTGAGGGCACGACCCTTACACATGGCCAAGTATGCGATGTTACACTGATCTTACACTACTATGTACGTCTGCACTTATGCGCCTCTAAAGGGCAGAGAACCAGAGGTCCACAAATTGCATATCGAATAAATACGTTATTGGAACGTCTACTCGTCACTGTTGAGCAGCAATATGCTAACATACTCGAATCAAAATGATGAGTGAGTGGCGGGGTGACATGCAGGCAGGCCGAGTGGGATTACATGCAACATGATTTACCTATTAACGTGCCCAGCTGCGCCCCAGAGCCCTCCCATTGCTACCCAATGGCCGTATCCATGGCCAAACACGCCATGCCCCCGCCCTTGAGGTGTAAGTTGTCGGTCTCGACAACTTCATGCCCCCCCCCCCCCCTCCGTGCCAACGAATCCATTTCCAGAACTTGGCATCGCAATGTCAGATCCTCTCTCCATCGCAGGCAGCATCGCTGGTATAGTCCAACTATCCGCATCCGTCTTCCAGCAGGTCTCCAAGTTCATAAAAGATGCCAAAGGAGCTGAAAAGACCGTCAAAGATCTTGCTGACCAAACCAGAAATCTGTCAGGGGTTTTGCAGAACCTTTCCCTCCTTGCGTCGTCACTCGAACAAGAGACCTCTATTTCGGCATTCAAGGCACATCATCTCCACGCTTGTCGGCAAACTCCACTCGCTGTCGAAAAACGTCTCGACAAGCCGTTGTCCGGATTCAACGAGGGAAGTAGACGGGAAGCAGTGTACCGCAGCCTGAAATGGCCTTTCTCCGTTGATGACACTAAGGGCCTGCTTGCACAAATTGAAGGTCATCGAAGCACTGTTTCTCTGGCCCTGTCTATAGACACTCTCGAGAGTATGTTGAAGTGTTTGGAAAAGCAAGACAGCATCATTGGAAGCATCAATTCATTGATTCAGAAAGTGGAGCGCCCAACCGCCATTCAGACCAGGATCGAGTATGATGAAAAGCGTCAAAAGATAATCGACTATTTCATGAAGGTCAAACCTCAGGTCAACTTACAAACGTCGAGTCGATTACGCCAACCCCTGACTGGACTATGGCTCACAGAGAGTAATCCTACTTTTTTGAAGTGGGCTGACCTCCCGCGCTCCGGTCTCTGGTTGAGTAGAATCCCCGGAGCTAGGAAGACGATTCTATCCAGCATGGTCATCGAGAAAACCCTACAAAAAAGCAGTCAATCGGTCGCCGTAGCATTCTTCTATTGTGATTACAAAAACATTGACGGCCAGAAGCTTCTCATCGTCTTAAGCACAATAGCCGTCCAATTAGGCCAAGAGAACCACGAGGCTTTCGGCATTCTTGAGGAATACCACGCGGGGTTGCAATCGGCAAGTGGTCTTAATGCAGAACCTGAGCCAAAAGATCTGCTTGATCTGATATTGACCATCATCTCGGTGTACGCAAAGGTCTTCATTGTCTTGGACGGGCTTGACGAATGTGGAGACAACGTGGCGGAAGTAGCTGAAGATATCAAATTCCTTTTTGAGGCATCGTCATCCGCCAGCATTGCAGTGTTCAGCCGAGACGAGCCGGTAATTCAAGACGAGTTCGCAGCTGAGTTCGCTCATATCGAGATTGCGGCTCATACAGAAGACCTCGATATCTACATCCGTGCCGAGATGGCCCACAGAAGACAACCGCACAATCTCAGCATCCAGAATCCGCTATTTGCCGAAGAGATCCGGCACCAGCTTGTCAACGGAGCACAAGGAATGTGAGCTCAATTCCACTCTCTCACCAATTTGCGATACTTAATAGTTCCAGGTTCCGATGGGCATCATGCCAGCTAGACTATCTCTGTGATCCGAGTACCAACCGTGCCCGGCGGGAAGCTCTGACAAGGAAGCCCCTTGATGGCCGCTTGTACTTTTGGGGGGTTGGAAGCTGTCAAGATGCTTCTTCGCAGCGGCGCGGCGGTGGCCTATACTAATGAGAAATGGACACATCGGAACGCCTTCACAATTGCGGCACCTCATCCTCTCATCCAAGCATGGCTTCTTGTTGGTAGATTTCAGGATCAACAAAGATTGTGTGCTGATTCAATTTGGAAGCGCTGCGACCCAGAAGTCGGGTATTGAAGTGGAGGCTTTAAAGTTGAGTGGAAGCTAGTAGGCACGAACAAGCGGCTCAGAGGCGAGTCTATGCTTGACCCATTCAACAAACGTCACCGCCTCAAAAGATGGGCCAATGGCCGGGTATTGGTTCGGTGAGTCACACCAGGATTCCACTGAGAAGGTTTCCACGGCGATGATGATATGTCATGATATTGATTCTCCGTTGTCATATCCTACCTTATGTCATGACTGTCTGCCTTTTGGGCATCGTTTTTTAGACATGGATTGGTGCCACGCCTGGCGTTGATATCAACTCTTGATTAGCGCGGTGTTAGCCACTAATCAGGAGTTGATACTAACGTCATCGCAAGCAGCATACACTACTGACTTAAATCGAGTGTCACAATTCATGCCATGTTAGTAGTGTTCCGAGAAAGGTCTCGGCCCAGAACGTCCTCCCTATGCGATTACGTTCGCTCATTGAGCAAACCGAGAGTCCGTTGCAAGGGTGACCCTTCATTCCTGTCGAAGTCAGAGGATTTGAATACAGTAACAGGCTAGTTGCACTCACGTCCCGATGCAGAACGATTCATGATGTCAATCATTTCATCAAATCGCCGTCTTGTCGTAATTTCTGGCAACACCACGGCCTTCTGATGATACAATACAACTTTCCAGGCGATCCGAGCAACGCTAATGTGTGGTGGTAATATGACGTGACGAGAGAAACCCAGTTGACATGACCTGAAGACGCTGGCACCCTCCCACCGGCCTCATGATGCGTGGGCATCGTAAGTCCCGTTCAAAGCTCAATCGGTGTATGTCCCTATGCCGAGACATGAGACATCGAATTCGCCTTCTTTGCCAAAAGTACTTACCGAGCCTCCAGATCCATCGATGAGGATGACCTACCTACTGATTTCAGATATAAATCCAGGCCTTCAAGGCTAACCACCATCAATATGAAAGTCACAACGGCACCGCATACATAACTCGAATAACAGCACACTCTAGCCATTTTTTCTTTGCACCTACATATGTTACACGAGATTTAACCACCGCTATCATCAATATATCAGAAGATGAAGACTCAGATTACTATCTTGACTTTGACTGCCACCGCACTCTGTAGTCCAATTCTCCTAATCCACCGCGCCCAGGTCGATACCACAGTTCAACTCCAGAGCCGCCAGACCGGAACAATAGCAAAAGAATACACGCAAGGAGGCTGCCGTGATGTCATCTTCATCTTCGCCCGGGGTTCTACGGAAGTCGGAAACATGGTAAGTCCCCGCCGCGCTTCGGAGTCCCGTGTCCAGATAAGCCTAGACCGTATTCGCGATGTGCATGAGGGGGAAACGCATATACACATCAGATGACTGACGTCAAATCTTCCAGGGGTCGACCGTTGGACCTCCGACTTCAGACGGTCTGAAGAAAAAGTACGGCGAAAACAAAGTGGCGACAGAAGGAGTTGATTACGCCGCTGGTCTCACGACCAACTTCCTCCCCGGAGGAGCTGATCCCGTCGGCGTTGATGAGATGAAGCGGCTTTTGACCGATGCTACCAATAAGTGCGACAAGTCAAAGGTCGTAGCTGGAGGCTATAGGTATGCATATTTCTGCGGGTTAATGCAATATCAACGACTTGAGACTGACAATGGAGTCTTCTATAGTCAAGGAGCTGCCACCGCACATCGCGCGATTGAGAACCTCCCTGATGCAGTCAAGAGCAAGATCTTGGGAGTCGTCACCTATGGTGACACCCAAAATCAGCAGGACAAGGGCCAGATTCCCAACTTCCCCAAAGACAAACTGAAACTCATTTGCAACGAAGGCGATAAGGTGTGCACTGGCACTCTCGATATCACGCCTGCTCACCTTGATTATGAACGCCATGTTCCCGAGGCAGTTGACTTTTTGACCGGAAAGATCGGCAATCTTTGATATCTACCACAACTTGCACACTAGATCGTCTTTGACCTAGTACCATTTGGCATATGTTTTGATTTAGAGAACATCACGGGGGACCACGCAGCAAGCGAGGATGGTGCTGGGATAGCTGGAATTACTGAATCATGTTTTAATAAGTCGACCTACCCCCTTTTGGCCACCCCCCCCTTTTGGCCACCCCATTTCTCCATCCCAGCTACCGTATTAAAACCCTACTTACAATTTTTAAACTACTATAATAATTATAAAAATCGTTTAAATATAATTCTTTTTTATATACTTATTTATTAATATATAATAATCTTATAACTATATTAAAAATAAAATTATTTAGGTTTTTAAAGCTATTAAGAGAGGTTTTTTAGTTAATTAAGCCTTAATTAAGTTCGGAGTTCTAAAGTTAACTCTTTATAATTATAAAAAAGGTTACTAAACGAGGGTAATAGTATTTATAAACTTCTAAAAGCTTTTTTTATAATAAGAAAATTAATTAGCTTAATAAGTTTATATTTAATATAATTTAAATATTATACTAACTTATAAATAGTTTAAAAAATTTACTAAGTAAGTTCTAAAATCTTAAAAAAATATAAATCTTTTTAAAAAAAAAAAAAACGCTTTTTTAAAAAAGAACTTATTAATTAAAATTTAGAAAAGTTATATTATTAATTTAAAGTATTTAAATAGAGTTATTATTAATATAATTAAGTTATAGTTTAGATTACTTAATATATTAGAAATTAGTAATATTAAATAGGCTAATAAGTATAACATAAATAAAATTAGTATTTTAAAAAATAAGGGATTTAATAACTTAGTTTTAAGTATAATAAAGACTATAATAATATAAAAAAAAAGCTTAGTTCGTATACTTAAGTATTTATAATTAAATATATTTTTATTAATAATTGAGCTATTAAACTACTAATTATATATAAAAAAAAGTTAGTATAATAATAATAGTTTTTATTTAAACTTAACTTTTATATTAATTAGGAGTTTATAATAATAAATAAGGGAATTAATAGGGACGCATAACAAATTAATACAGACGCATAGCTCTTAGGGACGTATAATATTCTCTACCTCTAATTAGTTTATAAAAATAGTACCTCTTTATAAAGGTAGTAAGGGTAACTATATTAATATAACTATTCCTATTATCCTCTCTAACTAAAGCTCTAGTTTAAAATTTCTAAAAATAAAAATACTATTATAACTTACGTACTCGTTTAGAACTACTATATTACCTATTTAAAATTTATAAATCTTAAATAAGCTAGTAATCTAAGCTTTTATAAATTTTAAATAAGTAAGGCTTCTTTTTATTATATATTTAAAATATATAAAAAGTAAATTATAATAACGTTTACTTAACTACTTTTTCTAATATAATTATAATAATTTATTATTATTATAAACTACTTTTTATTAGCTCCGTTTTTTTTAAATACTAAGCTATATCGGCCGTTTATTTATATAATTCCTTATTATCCTCTCCCTATTAAAAAAGCTAAACTAGCTCTTTATTTATTACTAAAATAAGCTCGATATTTAGTTTTAACTTAGCTAACTTATTTTTTTTATAAACCTAATTAATATTAACTTATTTTTATTCTTAAATAAGTAGCCTCGCTTTTTATTATTTATACCTTAGCTATTATAAGTAGTATAGGCTTAACTAGCTAACTAACCTTTTTTAAGTAATACTAGTTATAATAAAATAGGCTATATTTTATTCTTTAGCTTATTATAAAGGGATATAGTAATTTTAGGGTTAAAGATCTAGTAATATAGATTTGAAAAAGATATTTTTTAAAGACGTTACTAAGGGTATACCTCTTACTTATTAAAAGTAATTAAATTTAATATTTTAAAATAGATCTTATAATAATATAAAATACTTAACTTAATTAAAATAGTATAGTTTAAACTATAAAATCCGAAGAAGTTTAGGAATAGCCTCTTATTAAATAGTATTACTTTTTTTATAAACCGGCCTTATATCTTAATTAAAATAAAATATTTTAAAAAAAGTATTATTTAAAGTTCGCTTAAGTACTTAAAATAAGTACTTATATATTCCTAACTTATAAATACCTCGTTCTTTATATAAGCTTAGTAAAAGCGTAGCTCTTAATTACTAATTATATCCTATATAACGTTAATAAGCCGATATAAATAACTAAGATTATTTAAAAAATAACCCTTAATATTATTATTATTTAACTTAGTACTAGAAGTAATATAAGTATTAAAGTTTTAGTATTTTTAAATAAAGTAACGGGCCTATTATACTCTTAAAAATAAGTATATTATATAGAGGTATTAAAGGATTAGGTATTAATTATTAAACTCTTTATAAAGCTTAGTCTAAGCTTTTTTAAAAATATGCTCCGTTTTAATAAAAATAATAAGCTTCTATATAATTAATACCCTATAATAAGTATATAAAATAACTTAATTTACTATTTTAAACTAAGAGACGGCTAGTCTGCTACCGTTTTTAGTAGCTTCTACTGCTAAATCTAGCGGGCTATTAGCTATAAAATAGTTACTATTTTAAACTTAGGTACTATATTTAATAAGCGACCCTTACTTTTACCCGTCCCCGATATATACCCTAGAGTACTTATTATAGTTCCTTAGCTATACTTTCTTAAACTATCTACGCGGCTATAACTAGTTTATTAATTCTTTAACTCCCCGATCTTTTTTTACTTATTAGTTTTTAATAACTAAATATAGCTATTAGAATAAGCCCTATTATAGCTTACTTTTATATACTATATAACCTATAGGTACTATATTACTTAGTGCGCCCGTTTCTTTAATTTATATACTTTTTAAACTAAACTCTTTTAACTTATTTATTTATTCCCTCCTTACTACTACCTTAATTCTCATTATACTAAAACGCCGACGTACGATTATAAATACTTACGATTTTAATACGTTATTTATTACTAAAGTTAAAAGTAACGACTATAATAATAATAATATTTTTAATACGAGGAACTAAAAAAGTAACTCGGGTACCGATACTACTGATATTAACGATCTTAGTAACGATAATATAAATATTAAAAACTAAATTAGGCTCTTTAATAGTAACGTTTAGTTATCTAAGTATTAGTAAAATAGGGTAGAAGCGTTTAATAAGGATCCCTTTGTTTATTAAAATTATAGCCCTAGGATAATAGTACTTTTTAATACTATAAAAGAGTAATAACGTTAGTATATACTTATAAACTTCGTACGCTCTTTAACTTATTAATATTATTTATTAATAAGTTTTATTATATTCTTAAGCATAACTTATAAAATTATTATATAAAAATCTCGCTCGGCCTTATATATAATTTTTTTAACTAAGTCCTAAGTTAGAAAATTAATAAGAATAGTAAAAAAAAACGCGGAACTAAAAAAAAGAGCTTATTAAGTATATATTAGAAAGTTTTTTAGCTCGTTTTTAAGAGAGCTATTAATAAAAAGATTAATAAAAAACTAAACCGTAATATATATAGAATAGGTTTCCTTTATATAGAACGATACTAACGCTCTTATTAATAGCTATAAGTTCTACGAGCTTTAAAAAAGAAGTATTATTTAAATAAGTAGTACCGAGCTAATTATTATATAATAATCGACGACTTTAAACAGTAAATCGAGACGATACTAAGTATAATAAAAAAGTTATTTAAACTTAAAAAGTTACGTATTTTTACCGTACTCTTTCTCTTCTTACTTACTCCGGCCGGTTTTTATTTAAAAATAACTTTAAATTTATGCTTTAAAAATATTAAAGTCGTACTTACTAAAAACTTAAAAAGTAAATTATATAAGCTTCTTTTATAGTTTATTTTAAAATTTACTAAAAGCTATTTTAGAAAAAAAGAATAGTAAGTCGTTCCGGTTTATTATAATTAATAGGATTTACTTATATTATAAAAAAATATATTCTATTCTTAAAATAATATTTAACCCGTCTTTATTCCTAAGCCCCTATATTTTCTTCCTAAGTATCCTCTTTTAATATTAAACTTTTAACGTATTTAGCTTTATTTTATTATACTATTTTAATAACTTAAATATATATCTTAGCGAGCGGGAGCTATTATTACTATTAAGAGAGGACTTAAATAATATTTTTATATTTTATTATACTATTGAGATATTAACCGGCTACTAAATTTCTAACGATTATATCTCCTTTAATATAATAGCGGCGTAAGTTTAAAAAATTAGTAAAATACTTAGCTTTAAGTATTTTATGATAATAAATAATTTATATTATAATATTATTAACGCGTTTAATTAAAATAGTTTATTTTATTAATAACTTAATAATTAATATTACTAACTCGTATTATAATTGACGTAAATAAAGCCCTTTAAAATTTAGCTCTAGGATATAGTAACTCCGATCCTTTTTAAAAGTATTACCTTAGGTAGAATATCTTAACTAACTTTTAGGGTATCCTTCAGAATTAAAAACTATAATAAGCGCTTATTAAGTAGTCCTATAATATTGGCTATTCTATTTCTAAGCGCCGCCCTACTAGCCTTATATTAGAGTAGTTAATATTAGTTATAATATACTTAATAATTAAGAACCTAACGAGGGCTCTTTAAGAACTACCCTAAGGCTCTAAATAGTATAAAAAAGCTAAATAAATAATATAGAATAAAAAGTAGAGGCTCTAGAGAGAACTAAAATAGAAAATTAGAAATAAGTAAACTAATAAGTAAGCTATAGATAATATTAAGCGTTAAATCTATAGCGTCGGGTTTACTAACTATATACTAGGCGATACTTATCGACTTTAGGGCCTAGTATAAAAATACTTAATAGAGAAGCTTAACGCCCTAATCGTAACTACGCTCGAAGGCTAATACTAATAGAGAGATAAAGCTATTGAGGCTGTTTCTACGTATTATTTTATTTAGGAAGGAAGTACTATACCCCGGGCTCGCTCTCAGTCAGTACTAAAAGCTATAGTTTATAACCCTACTTCTAATTTATTAAAGGGCAGCCGCTTAGATCTTATTATACGATCCGTTTTTATTACTTATAATAAGGAGTAGCCTAAGAGGTACTTTATTTATATTAGCTAGGCCCTAGACTTACTTTTAAATAACTAGGGTTAGTTAGATAAACTTACCTATAAGTTCTATATATCTAATAACTTAACTAAACACTTCCGATATAAGTATTTATTTAAAGTCGTAAACGGTAATAAATTTAAATATAAAGTTTATAAATTAACGCTCGATTATAAGATGCACTTTTAAAATCACGCTATAAAAATATATAGTACCGTATTTTAGTCCTATAATATGGGGCACAAAGTTCTAGATAGCTAACTAAAAGTATTGAGGTTTTTAATTATACGTATTTTATATTATAAACTTTAATACGGGGGCACCCGTATATACGAGTTATAAATAATAACCTAATTAATTACTATACGTCAACTTTTTTAATAATAAATACTAATTAACGGGGCTTATATCAAAGGAAGTAACTTTCTAAATAAGGGGGATAAATATTTAATATCGGTAATAAAAATAAGCTAGTACGGATTAAAAAGAGCGTTTAGTAAATAATAGCTAAGTATAAAGTTATACCTTTTTTTGTAAAAAAAGTTCATTTCTAGTTAAAAAAAAAAAAATATAAAAAGGTTACGAATAAAAGGTAAGATTATATTTTTCTTAGTAAAGAGAGGTAAAATAGATTTATATAAAATAGTCTAGGCTTTTAATTAGAAGTAATTTGTGTAGTAGCTTATTATTTTTTATATAAGTTAAAGATAGCTTATATTATTTTAGGACCTGTTTAAGGGCCCGTCCTAGGACTCGTCTTAGGACCTATTTTAGATCCTTTAAACGAGGATTAGTCTCCGAATTTATTTTATTTATATAGAGTCTACCGGGGTAATTACTAACTCTCTATATTTAGTCGTATTATTAAACTAGGTATTAGAACCGCTATAACTAAGTACTAAAACTAGGTACTAGAATTAGGTATAAGAACTAAGTACTAGAACTACTATAATAAGGTATTAGAACTAGGTATAAGAACTAGGTATAAGAATTAGGTATTAGAACTAAGTACTAGAACTGGGTATTAAAAATATTTATTAAATTTAACGAGCTAGAATAGTCCGTAGGGCTAGGTCTAAATCCTAGATACGACGTAAAAAAGAGAAGTAGAAACGGCTCTATACTAGCGGCATAATATAGTAAAAATAAAAAATAATTATTTCTATAAGTATAATCCTATTTATTTAAACTAAGGCATTTATAGAGTAAAAATAGGATTAAATAAGTTAAGCCTAATTATAAAGGCTTTTTTGCTATAATTAATAATCTAAAAAGTAAGAGGTAATTAGCTATTTCTTAGGTAAGCTATAATTTTATTTTAAAAAACTTATATTTTATTATATACCTCGTTTATAATATTATATAACTCCTTATAAACTCTCTTTAAAAAACTCTGAGTATTGTTCTTATCCCTACCTCCCTTATTAAAGACTATTAATAAGTAATTCTCTAAGCCTAATTATATATTAATTAAGGAAACTTAAATTTATTAAGAGTACGAACTATAAGTATACCGTATTTTAATATTTAAGCGAATTATGCCCCTTTTCTAACTATTTTTTTATTATATTTTATAGCTTATATAGGAACTAAGTCTAACTAGCCCGCTACTTTTTCGAATTTAATATTAGAAAATATAATAAAAATCTTTAGTATTAAGTTAAAATCGACGCCTATAGCCTTAGCTATTTTTAAAAACCGTACCTTAAACTCGTAATATACTATTATCCTATTATAATCCTCCTCCTTAACTATAGGCGTAACGGGCTCGTCTGCGCTATTATTAATAAAGTTAAAATATCTCGTCTTTATTTTAATAAACTCGATTTATTTATTAAGCTTAGGGTATTTGTACGCTTATTAAAAAAGCGCTTCTTAGTCTAAAACGCCCCCGCTAACGAGGTTCCTTATATATATAAAGTCTAAACTTTTTTTTATACGAGCCTAGCTATAATTTATATTTTTAACGTTAAAAAAAACGTTATTAATATAGTAATAAGTAAGAGCGCGGTAGAGATATTAATACTTATAATTTTAATTAGGGGGTATTACTTACCGATCTTAATAGCTTAATTACCGGTCCTAGAACTAATATTGAGAATATTAAGAAGCTTATCCTCGGGGAGCTTTGCTGCCGTCAAACTACCTTCGAGACAGAGCTTAAATAGCTAGTATTGAAATTCTAGTCGAGCTACCTCCCTCTCTGCCTCCGCAACCATAACGGCTCATGGTTCCTCTTAATAATTTATATAATATGTGCTAGGCTTGAAATAGGAGCCAGTCTACGTGAGAGTCTCTTGTCTCTTACTTCCGTCATAGACAGCTTGGACTATGTCTTGGGATCCGTTTCCGAACCCGTCTCCAGACCCGTCTTGTTCTCTTGTTAGCGACCATCACACGTCTATCTGGCTGCCGTGATTGAGGGGAACGGGGTTGCAGTAGTGGGGAGGCAGTCTTGGGCCTCTGAGAAGTTTTATCAAGGCAGATCAACATTGGGCCGAGCACTGGAGGATCGCGCAGGCTAACACAAAGATGTGTCGCACACCACGCGTTGCGGTCAAGTGGCTTGTAAACCATCACAAAACATGTTGTCGGCGCGCGTTCTGGCATTGAGAATCCGATCGAGAGCAGCTCGCGCAGCTGTAGACGGAATGCGTCGGAGACGAACGTGTAGAAGGCGAGTACGAGAGTCGAAGCTAGGGGGGCGATTCCTGGCATGGTTGCCGGTTTCGCGACATCACTGAATGGCTGGAGCGGAAAGGAGATCCGGGGCCACCACACATAACACTCCAACTTGGCATTGCGTCTCAAGGATTGAATTCTCTGTCTGGGTTTGAACGCTATCTACAGTATTAATACGTCTAAATGATAGAAATCTGCCTCCGTCTTTTCTGGCGAAGCCAATTTCGGTTCACCTCCTCGTGCAGAAACTTGAAGTAACCCAGTCTCCTTGACGTAGTAACCCAGTCTCCTTGACGTAGTACTCCCGTCCCAAGTGAGGACGATGCCATACGATTGGCGAAGGCTTTCAACACTCGATCGGATTTCCAGACACCTTTCACTCTGCCTCTTCAACAGTGACGGCTCATCCCAGACCACTTCGATTAGTAATGGAGAAAAAGCTTCTTCTTAATAATATATAGTATGTGCTTAGTATATCCCAGAGGGCGACTGACTTCTGCTTCTGGCAGCTAGTATCCAGGCCGCCCGCGATACTCTATCTAAGTTATCACGAGACGTAGCTAGATCTATTACCCGTCTATCCTACAGAGCGTATAAAACGTGTCCCTTTATAACTAACTACCTCCCTTTAATATAGCTAACGACTTCTAAGATATCCTTATTCTAGTTAAGCTTATGATAATTAGGCTAGGTTATTGGTAATCGTATCTTAGCCCACGACCATGACGGCGTTAGTGTCGTGTTAACAGATCTCCAGTAAGGTCAGCAGCAGTGGCATAATGAATGGGGATAAGTCTGTTGGATAAACGATATTGATTTAATACAATACTACTGAGGTCCATTGATCAAAAGGTGATTGTTGTGCTTGATTGAGATATTTCCCCCTATTCCGGTCCGAGCGGGACTCTATCTTATATTTACTTATTATTACCGGTTCGTACCTATTATTTAATGCATTTCTAGCATCCCTTTATCCAGACACAGTCGTCAATCCAACAGGACTGCCCTACAAAGGATAAATGCTACTCGTTTATAGATCTACTGCAGGCCCAGCAGATCACTCTAGGCAATACAACCAGACTTATCCCCATTTCATTATGCCACTGCTGACTATACTGAAGATCTGTCACTATTCCTATCCTACTGACCAGCCTCCTGCTGCTGAATCTGGAGACTTCGTGTTAAATATTGGCCAATCCGATCTGTGTACCCAACTTATTGTGTTGTCGATCAGGTAATGCAAGAGGCGGTCGGAGCAATGTTGCAACCCGTACTTCCTTTCTCGATGAGAATCTTCAGATGAGGAAGGGTTTCTTGTTCTTCTATCTGCGTCTATGTTTCCTTTTTATCCCTTGATGTCGTAACCTTGTACCGAGCATAGCTAAGAGTATCCCATGTGACGGGCTCGACCCGGCACAATTATATTTGTAGTAAGCTAGATAAATGGCATCGGCCTTTACCTTAAACCCTTTACAGCAGGTGAGAGGATCAATAGGAACTGAAACCGATTGCTCTTAGCCGTTGGCAGCCCAGTAGCCAGGATGCGCAGTGCAGCAAGACTTAAAAGCTTGCCAATTGGAAGTACAGCACTATACCGCGTTAAAATCTGTGCGAGTTTACACCTGCGCGTGGGGTACTAACAGCACCGTCTTGTTGGTAGCTACCTCCGGGACAGCATGATGAGGTGTATCCAGAGTTGGAGTTGTCAGATCCCAGGCATTGCCAAATCAAGGATGGGCTGTTGTTGCGATACGCAGCGCATACACCGCTCAAGAAAGTGCTCTGAAACTCGCACGTTAGATTCTCATCGGGGAGGGAGGCTTCTAGGATTAGTTCTCACGAAGGGCAGCAAAGCAGCAAGTTGAAAGACCTTCATTGTTGTCCAAGTTATCTTATGAGTTGACTAGGGTGGCGCATGGCGTGTTGGACACCAAGTGTCGATGGCCAAGGTGGGAGTTCTTATATATATTCAGAGCTTGTTCACTGCCACAATCAGTCTAATAACTTCCCTCTCGCCTAATTTTTCTTGGCATCTGCTGTTAGTGAATGAATGAACCTACCACAAAATTACTAACAGCCGAAAGCTCTTCACCTCTCCTTGCCGGAGCCCGCATCCGCGATGGCCTCACAGCCGCCGCCGGGCACCGGGCTGATGTCGGCCGACACTGCTGACCCCGAACTAGGCTCCGGGACATCTCCGAAGCCGAACCCCACCACAAGAGCTAAGCGACGACGTGACACCAAGGCACTGCCGACTCGGCCTAGCCTAACGGGAAGCCAGCTTGACACCACCAACGACGCCCCTTCCTCGGCCGAGGGGCCCGCAACCTCTACAGCATCTGCTCCGACTGGGTCCGCCACAGGGTCCGTCTTGACAGCCCTTGCAGAAGAAGCCAGACAGTACGAGGCACGGAAAGACGTCTTTCTGACCATTGCACAGTCCGTTGACAGCGTTGTCGCCAGCTTCGACGGTTCTAGAAAGCAGATCGCGAAAGAAGCCAGTGGCTATGTCATCCAAGCCCTCAAGAGACTGATCAATCACGAGACAACCCCAGCAGCGGCTCGGAATTGGGCGGCTGTCGCCGCACCGATGACGGGCAACACCACTACGACGACCCGGAGCGACCAGAGCTCTGTCCGCCCAAAGGCCCCACTCCCCGCCCCGGATCAGCCGCAGGCGCAGCCGGAGGAGGATCTCCGCATCTTTGCCCGTGTCCCGGAAGAAGGCTTGGCCGTCGCTCGGAAAATCGCACCGTTCGCCGTACGACAGACCGTCTGTAAGGCTTTTGGCCTGGGGCTAGCGGACCTTCCCCACGTCTACCATATCAGTACAGGTTACTCTCTGAAGCCGCTGAACAAGCAAATACAGGAAAAACTACTTGCTAGTAAGGCAAAGCTGGCACAATGCCTCGGCGCCCACCAAGTCGAGAAGCCCATCAAGTGGCACACGTACGTTGTGCCGCGATGCCCAACAAAACTACACAGCATTGGCGGGGGCGTCCTGGACCCAGCCGCGCTCGTTGACGATGAGGTCTTCGCACAGACAGGACAGAAGCCTGTCCTTGCCCGACCGTCCCGCCTTGGGCCCAACCCAGTCACGAACGAAATATCTTGGCTCATATCGTTCACATCAGAGGTCACGCCCTTCAGGCTCTTCAACCAAAGCGGCAGATCTCTGCCCGTCAAGAAACGAAGGACGCTCATCCGACACGACCCCGGCTACCAGGGCTACCACTCCAACCGGTTCTGCGGACGACGACCGATCTACAGCACACGGCTAAGAGCGGCAGAAAATCAATATCAGGGGGGCAGAATCCGGAATCGGGAAGGCCAAGGATCTAAACGGCCAGCAGAAAAGCGCGGTAGAATCCTAAGAAAGAATGGCAAAAAGAAGAGTTTAAAATAGCAGAATAAAACTAGGGTAATAAAATAAATCGAAGTTCGCTAATAAATATAGTAACCTATATAAATAATAGAATTAAACTTAATATAGTAAAAACGCTAAACTAGGAATTAGATTCGTAAGGATAATAAAAAAATAAGTAGGGTCGAACTATTTTAAAAATAATAAAATTAATTTAGAGCGGGGGAAACTAAGTACCCGTTAAAAATAATAAAGCCCTTTTCCTATCCTTAGTAGTATAAGTTCGGATAATATAAAATAATTATAATAATAGCTTTAGCAAATTTTTAAAAAAACTCTTATATATACGTTATATACTATATAAGCCTTAGGAATTAAAGGCCGTAAGGGTAGACGAGACTAAATAGCCTAGAGATTACTAAGTAGCGATGTGACAGAATCTAGGATACCCTCGCTTAGGTGAAACTTACCGCATATAGTCATTACTTAGTTAACTACATAGTCGGGCCAGGATTTGTTAGATTGACGACTATGTTTGGATAAAGGGATGCTAGAAATGCGTTAAATAATATACAAGAACCGGTGATAATAGGTAAATATAAGACAGAACCCCGCTCGGACCGGGATAGGACGAAATCCCTTAAAAAAAAGCATAATAATTACCCTTTAATCGATGACCTCAGTAGTATTGCATTAAATCAATATCGTTTATCCAACAGGATTGCCCTACAAGGGATAGATGCCACTCGTTTATATAGATCTACTGCAGGCCCAGCAGATCACTCAAGTAATAAATAACTATACTCATCCCCATCCATTATGCCACTGCTGACCATACTGAAGATCTGTCACGTTTGCATGAACGGCTTGAACTGACGTGCATCCGAACCAGCTGGCGGAACTCGTCAAGGGGATCCACGGTATCGGACGCCGACGGCGGGTCACACGCCGTCGACGGAAGAGATCAACGTCCGAACCTGGCCAAAGTACGGCGGAGATCGGCGACACAATCGAAGTGGGGGTGGTCGGAAGCAGCGTGCGGGGAACGCCCGATGAAGCACTATCTCGGGCGCAGCCTCTCTGCTGATCTCTGGGGCATCCTCCTTGAACATAAGCTACGGCAGGCATTTCTCAAGCAGTCTTGCAGCATTAGCCACTCCACCTTCAAGCGCTGTCCCACTGATCTTTCGGCGGAGCAATCTGCCTCTGTGGCAACACACCCGACCATCAGGGCGATGACCAAAGCTATCCAGAAGCTTCGTCCAGGTTCACCAGGGTATAAGAAGGCAAACGAGCGATACGCAGCGAAAACGAGAGACTCAAGAGGGAGCTGCTGAAGTCTTTTAGGGATGATTGGACTGACGAGCAGGCCATAGACGATATTGAGCGCAAAATCCATGGCGTTAGGTTTTCCAAACCGGCAACGGTAGACACCTGTCGCCATCAGCGACTAGCACAAAAGCAATTACGACAAGGTCACAGCCCAGATCGTTACTACGCTCGAAGACTAATATTGACGGAGGGATGACGCCATTGATGTAGTATCTGCGTACTGTCTTGTGTGAGAAGGATACACCGTGCGCCGGCCTCGCCCTTAGTTGTTAGCGAACGATGTGGCTCTCGACTCACCTCGTGATCCGCCGGCGGATAGCCTGCTGAATGTCGTTATTCTGTCCATCCCGCAAATCGCGAGAAGCCGCGGCCGAGGAGCTACTTGATATGAGTTAGCCAGGCCATGGACCTGCAATCAGACGATAAGCGTCGGTTGATTGACCTCACCCGTGTGTTCTACACGTCTGGTGACTTGACTAAAAACTTTCAACTCAAATACTTGTCCAAAGTTTCGACTATCGACAAGCCAGAGTCTAAAGTCTGGCAGTATAACCATTAAACACAAGATGCACCTAAAGAACCACGCACTCAAGATTCACGGCACCGTGTCATGAATAGTGTGATATCTGACATAGGGTTAGGGGAGAGTCCGACGGATTGAGGTATCCAACTCTTTAATAATTCTAGAGTCTATGTGAGTAGTGTGAGTTTCTATAGGCCTAGTCTACACTGGTTACCCTGAGACATGTTTACCGCAAGAGATCAATTTCTTGGGGCCACAGCGTTGAGTTTGACAAAGTCTTCGAAGCATGTAACCTAGCCCTAAGGTCACACCCAAAGCGCTCCTCGAAGTATACCGCCTTAATTGTCGCAGCTTCTAGAGCAGTCATGCTTCTCCGCGTTGTAACGAGAGTGACAATTACACTGCACGTCTTGGACAGGGCGACATGATCCAGATACGGAGCCACGATTAGGGTTTTTAGGGTCGGTGTTCTTATAGTTGACCGTAAAGGACTTTCCAAGCGAGCCAAATTTGCGGTTAATGTAGAAAAGAGCGTTGCCCTTGCGCAGACCATTGTTGCAGTATTCAGCTGGCTCATTGCGCTTCCAGTATTCGAATTGGCCGCAGTCTACCCCGTAGTATCCGTTCACTGCGAAAGTCAAGTTAGCGCAACTCAGCCATCAGGGATGTGGAGGAGCAAACGTACTAGCGCTGTCAACCAAAACCCAAGGGTCTACATGGTCGTCGAAGCAAAAATCTAGAAAGCACTGGACTCTTTGGCAGTCACAGTAGCTGAAACCGCAGTCGCGCTTTTCAAGCTCGAAGGGAAGGTAGTTGGAAGATGATACACTGGCTAAGATAGGAGAAGCCAGTAAACCAGTGAGGACTACCAGAAACACAGAAGGCATCTTGTTCAGGCGCTTATGAATCAATGTGGTGTACTGTGAAATACTGTGGTTCGGTATTAAGCGGCCAGTATTGGGAACAGAAGTAATTGGTCCTGTGTTCTTATAGATGTCACTCTTGCTAGTCGTAACACGCTTCGTCTGAGCACAAACAATCTCGGGCGGACATTTCCGAGTCATGAAGCATCTGTTAGCTATCACAGAGAGCCAATCTCCCATATAGTGAACGATAAACCGTATTAGATTGGGGATTTACCATCATAACCTTCCTCCGCTGACCTGTGCCAAATTTCATCTGCCCATGGAGCCACTCAAAAAGCGGAAACGTGTCGGTGGTTCTCCTGTGGCTGGGTCATTTGGGACGACAGAGCAATGCGATTCGTCGATGATTTTCATTTTTGATACTAACTCGAGTGTTTTGGATCTGATGCCATAGGTTTCTTGCTAGATCACGCGAGTTGGAAGATCGAAATACGACTGATATGTCGTGTGGGAATATTACTGCAGGCTCTGCGTACGGAGTAGAGGCTTACTAGATTGGGCCCATTTCAATGCTATAAAGCGAAGCGGTCACCTCCTTGAGATAAGGGAGACAGAAAGACCACAGTAATTATGAAAACTTCACGTCGCAAGGCACGAGCAAGGGGTGATAGGGAAACTGACTTTGTTGATTGACTTTAATTAGTTGCACTAGGGCTGTTAAGGCTAACGCTGGACCATAGCTGTAATGAATTTCCGAAGCACATCGATTACGAATTGTGGGTTTCACGGAAGGGCTCTGATGTTGGCGCGAGATTGTTCTAAGAGGAGCTCATCGTCATGTTATCGACGGTATACTTGGTCTATAGGGGTAAGTTTAAACTCCCTACCAGGTAGCGTGGGTCTGGCCAGGGTAGAGCAGTGACTCTCAATGGCCAAATTTGTGTTCGACGTGCACAAGAATCTCGAAAGTAATGCTGCTAATGTAATCTCGAAAAGCACGGGCGAAGATACCTGACAAGGGGGTTAAACTTTAGCCTAATACCGTAGTAGGACTCTGACGAAGATGATTGTAGAGCATCACAATATCTCCAAATTGTCCTTTATTAAATAGTGGTTTCTTATTACACTAGAAAGCCTCATCGCTCACAGCGCCTGACTCGCATACGATATGTCCTGTGCAGTGGACAACACTAGCTCCAACATAGTTCGTAAGTACTTTGCGAAGGTTAATTACTAGAAGGACTCGTTAAACCTAAAGTTCAAGCTAGAGCCAGGCGATACCACTGCGAAGCCAACATCTTACTAGTCCGGTCCCTTATAGTATTCGTTTAGAGACCGAATTAATGTCACTAAGTTTTCCTAAGAACCTTAACCTAGTACAGTATCTCATCGGGTACTAATAGACCCCATTTTCGCCAAGGGCCTAAGAACGCTCTCAGTCAACTAGTAGATCTCTAGTAACTACCTATTATAACGTAGTGGGCCCGTATAAATTAATCTTATTGAGCAGCAGTTAGATAGGCAGGGGTTATTAATTTAATTTAATTTAATTAATTCCTACTCGGTTTTAGCTACTTTAGTTAGTAGATGCCCGGATAGCGGGGTTTAGCCAACAACTAACGCACTCCGGACGTTAATCTGTAGTACCCTACTTCGCTAGTATAAAAAACTAACTAGCTATCTCTAAATCTCCTACTTTACTCTCTAATCTTAACTACCCTTAACTAGTACCTCGTATAGTTCGCAGTTCTTTCTTAATATATATATATATCTAAGCTCTATTAAAGTCTTTCTCCTTATATAACGGTTTAGCATACCTATAGTCTCCCCCTAATGTTTAGCTTAGTTTAGTATATAACTCAATCCCGTGTTACCTAAGTTATCAAAACCTGCGGCATTGTAGTAAAATATATAACGCCGTTTATTATCTTTCCTAACATAGGTAGTTAGTATTAGTAATACCTAGTACTCTTTGGTTAAAAAAGAAGTCCTAGAGCCCGATCTTTTCCGTGCGTATCTAGACTAGGAGTACGCCCTAGTATTTACTAAGGCCTTCGTAGAGTTCGAGGACTTTCGTTATTAGCTTCGGTATAAAACTAAATAATATTCTCCCTCGCGTCTCGGTTTCCTAATTAATTCGCTACGCGTAATAGGACTATTTATGTAACTATATTTTAACTATTGTCCTAAGTTTAAGTAAAGCTCTCGGCTTATCTACTTTAAAACCTATTTATCCATCTGTCTAGCCTCTATCCTATCGCCTCCTTAGTAACGATATTTACTACTTTATTACCCTAAATACTAATATAAGCAAGTACCTATTAGAGCTCGACTTTAAGTCCCTGTTCTTAGAAGGCTTATATCTTTTTTATAATAGCCTTAAAAAAGTACGCGCTAGACTTCCCTTTTAAATTAGCTAACGATTTAATAGTAGCTTAGTTATTAGTATATATAAAGACTTTACTTTAGTAGTTTCTATTTTCCTTATTTACCTAGGCTATCTCGAGGGCTAGGACGATACCCTATAGCTCTCCCGCATAAATAATAAATATCGTATCGTCTCCTATATAAGATTTCCTAGTTTATTATATAGTTATACAGACTACTACCGCTCTAATTTAACTATCAATACTACTACTATCTATATAAATATAAGCCGCGTTAGTATTCTTTTCTAAATAACGTTCGTGTTCTTTTTTAGCTTATTCCGTACCTCTAGTAATATAAATACGCAGTCCCTACTACCACGGGGGAGTAATAAAAAGTAGTATATACTCGTACTATTATTATTAATTAATTATATCTTATCCATTGCGTATTTAGTTTATTATTATCTATTTCAGGCTAATTTTCTTTCCTTTATATACGGTAACTTCGGCTATACTTACTCTACTAATAATATTAATATTATATTTCTATATTTATTATTTAACTAGTAAGAGGTGCATTTCCATATCTAGTATTAGGAACTAGGTTACTTTATATACTCTGTATATTATCCTAGCTACTCTAGCTTAGAGCCTCTATAGTCTATTTAATATTTTTTTCGTATAGCCCATCTCTCTCTAACTACTATTATACCATAACGAGTAAGCATATATTATTTAAAGTATTACGACTCCCTTATAAATTATCCTCATTTCTCTTGTTATTACGCCCCACGTAAAACAACTACTTAAACTACTAAGTACTATAATAATATTCGTAACCTTACGTTCTATCTCGTTAATATATTATTTCTACTTAAGGGCTAAGTCTATAATAAGACCGAGGTATTTATAAGTTATTTTAAGCTTAATTTTTCCCTACTAGCTATTAAGTATTTTATTTATATTAATTCGGGTTTTTACTCTTATAAAGTAAGTAAGCTAGAACTTTTTGGGCGTAAGGACGGATGTATAAATAAGAGCCCATATCTTGGCTTTCTAAAGCGCTTCTTAAAGCTTTTAGTAAGTTTCTTCCGTACTATCTCCTATAGTAAAGATCGCTACGTCGTTAATAAAGCTAGTAGTTATTATATCTCTGGTCTTATTATAACTATCTAAGAGATCTATGTTATAAAAGAGGTAGAGTATTAGCAAAAGGGGCAACCCTTATAAGATACTAGTATCGAGCTTATAAATTTCGGATCGGAATCTATCTACGTAAATCTCCGTCTCTTAGCATCTGAAAAAACTAATAACCTAACGTACCGTTGCTTCGTCAATTCGCCTCTTCCGCAAATTATATAAAAATCAGTAGTATAAAACATTATTAAAAGCGCCTAATACGTCTAAAAGAAATAGGCTTATTACTATTCCCTATTCTAAACCCCAGGCTTCGTATATCTATCCCTAATTTAATATAATACGTATTCTATTAACTAACGTCTTCTCCTACCTATATAGCTATTTAATAGCAATCCGTATATTTTAGTAAAATAGCTCAGTCTCTTTATTATAATAATATCTATAATTTTACCTACCGTGTTTAAGAGGGCTATCGGCCTATATACTTTAAGCACTATATAATTATCTTTACCTAGCTTCCTAAGTACTACCGTAATAAACCTTTTAAAGTATTATAAATAATATCTTAGTTAGAGGCTTTAGTTAAATATATGGACGAGATATAATATAATCTATAGCCTCGCTACTTAAAGTACTAGGTTAGTAATACTGTCGGGGCCCAGGGCCTTTAGTAGTACTACTTCTTAAATAGCGTCTTTTACTTCGCTTTCTAATACTAGTAGTAGGCTAATCTAGTTACTATATAATACGTTATTAATATCTTTAAGATTTATTTTGAGTAGTGGGAAAAAAAAAGCTTTTTTAAAAAATATAGCTTTCTTTTTGGGCGTTATAATAATTTAAAACGTATTAAAATTCTTAATTTCTAATATAATGGTTAATAACTAGCTCTATTTATTCCGGGCCTATTTAGTAATCTTCTATAGCAATCTAAGTAACTTAGCTACTATTTCTACTACTTTGTAATATACTTATTAAAAAGCTTTCTTTATAATACGGCCTTTCTTATTACGTACTATTTTATATATCTCCTAGCTCTCTTTTATATATCGCTCGCTATAGTTATAGTAGAGTTGCTTTGTCTTAGCTAAAATAGCTACGTACTACTTATCCCAGCCTCTCCTAAACTTTAATAAAAAGGTATTAATTAGGACCGTAGCTTTAATAATAGCTAAGAGGGCGTTAATAATTATCTTTATATATCTATTGAACGCTGCCTTCGTTCTTAACCTTCGTAACTACGACAGCGATCCCAAGAGTATCTTAATAAATATTTCCTTATTAACCACTTTCTACTTTCGTTTCTCCTCTCGCTATAGCTTAATTACTACTAAGTATAGCGACATTACTATAAGTAAATAATCGGAGTTATAAATAATATTATAATCTACTTTGTATCTAATCATTTAGTTAACAAAACCTACAATAATAAAATAAAGGTTAATAGTTATTTAGTAATCTCCTTTTTCGTACGTAATAGTTCCTACTCTTAGTTAACTCGTAAGGTTTATATCGTCTATTAGATTTAAAAGCTTAGTTACTTCGTAATCTAGCGCTCGGATATTACTACCTCCCCATAGCTTATAATATAAGTTAAAATCGCTAACGACAATTTACTTAACGTACTAGTGTATTTCTAGTATTATTCGTAGCTACTATAGGACTAGCTACCGTTCTTCCTCTTGTAATAACGGGTTATATATATTATATAGTACTAAGCTTCTTTTTAGCCCCCAAGTCGTATTAGATTATTTTAACTATAAATAATCCTTATTTTATTGTTACGTGCCTTATTCTATAGTTCTTCTGTTCCGTAAAGAGTAAGTATATTCCTATCTTACTTATATATATAATATATAAGAAAAAAAAATACTAATAAAAGCTAGAACGAAATTTTTAAAACTAGTACTAAATTAATCGAACTACGCCGGCTCGTATTTATAAAAATTACTTTAAGTATAATATTATCCTTAGTATTAATTTTACTTTTAAAAGGCCTATTCGTAGCTACGAGTAGGCTTTAATTATAAAAAATTTAAGAGTAAGCTATAAAATACGATATATTAAAAAATAATATTATTACTACCTCTGCTAATAAGTCATAGGTTTTTATAAGGAGTATAATAACTGCGCCTAAATATATTAATATAATAGTTATTAATAAGTTATAAGTTACTTATTACCCCTAATAAAGTTTATAACGTCCCGTAATAGTAATAATAATAAGCTTAATAAAAAAGTATCACTTCCTATATAGAGGAAGTACTAAATATTAAGTATACTATAATTAGTACTGTAAAATACTATAAATTATAAATAGCTTAGTTACTTATTACCCCTCTCCCCCCTCTATAAAAAAGGAGTATTGTCCCTTTAACGTTTAATAATATTTATAAAATTTATATACGAGTTCTTATACTTAGTATTTAAATAAATCGACGTAATTAAAGTATTATATTTTATAAATCGAGACTAACCTTAAGTAGTAAACGGTAGTAGTAGTTAAAAAATAGAAATATAGAGCTATATAAGAACTTAATAGGAAGTAATAAAAATATTTATAGTTTAACTAAAATACGATATATACGAATTTAAGAGGATATAAATAAGAGAAATAAATAAAGCTGAGCGCTAGGGGGAGATTATAAGTACGCTAAACTAAATATAATAATAAGTATTAATAGAGCTAAAGTAAGAAGACGTAAAAAAAGGAATTTAAAAATAAAGAAAATAATTATAATAAGAAGAAAGTAGTATAATAAAAAGAGAGTCTTTAATAAAGAGAATTAATATAGAGGATAAACTGCGTAGTGAGGAATTAAGAAATGGCTAGCCTTAATTTAATAGTAGGGCGAAGTAGGGCGTTATGACTTATTATAGACGCGTCGGCTATTAGCTAAACCTTACTTTCTGGGCATAGCTGTGGATAAGAGCAGCCAAAACTGAGTAGCAATTAAACAATCTAATCCAATTAATAAATTAATTAGTCAATCTTTTTGCTTGTCCCCTTCGAGCGAAACTTTACTAACGACGGCATGAAAATATTGTGTATGGTAGGGCTAAATTTAATGAATCCTCTGTCCCCAAGAAAATTAGTCTATTGCAATACCATCCACAAGTCATCTTCTCTGACCACAACGCTGCATGCATGCGTAGGCGAGCGTCTGTTGCATTTTTTTCACGAGAAGCCATCCGGTTGGGCGAAGACTCTTCTGCCGTGACAGTCAGCTACATAATCACTCAGAATATCCTCACACAAATGAGCAGGTTCTAACACATTGTCTCTTCCTAACGTCCCTATAGGTTCTATCTGCCCCACAGGCTGTCCCTGCTTCATTCGATCACATACTGATTGCAAGGCCAAATTCGTTCATCTCCTCATTGTACAGCCAGTTGTGAGCCGCGTGATGTATTC
The DNA here is from genome assembly GCF_030869305.1 of Colletotrichum tamarilloi. Lineage (NCBI taxonomy): Eukaryota > Fungi > Ascomycota > Sordariomycetes > Glomerellales > Glomerellaceae > Colletotrichum > Colletotrichum tamarilloi. The sequence continues at coordinate 5,142 of NW_026849570.1, read as the reverse complement.
CAGTGCGACTTCAATATATGAAGTCCTCTCTGGATATAAGCTGCAGACGCTTCTGCGGGAAAATACCCGTTGTCGGGGTAGTGAAGCTAAGAGAGCGGGCATAAGCAACATATCAAGACGGTAGGCACCTTAACCATAGTTGGTTTATGCTTGGATTGTGCTGTGAAAGATGTTTTACAACGTCGACGAGGGGCTGCAAAATGTTTTGATCGAGGGTGAGAACCCTTTCGTAAAATGCATTGCCATGGTGCGTCTCATGAATATCAGAGATCGAGTGTCAACAAGTCTCCGAGCGCCACGTCCGAGGCCTCTCGAGAGGCTTCTGGTGGAAGCGAGAGAGCATCACCAGCAAACGAGTCGAAGTGACTACCGACAGAGGTTAGGTCGTATGCCAGCATCCAGCTGTCGTTTGCGCTACTGGTTGAAAAGCCAATTACTACAGGTTTCCCGGGAGATATCTCGTCAAATTCTGTCTCTGCCGTATTGGTATGGTGATTCGAGCATCCAAGCGGGTACATATTGATCCAATTCGTCGAGGCTGTGCTTGAATCGTTGGCTTGCAGGGGCCATGAATTCACAAAGTTGTTTAACCCCACTGTGTGCACCGCCGGATATCTTGGCATTGTTTCCAGCCCAATATCAAGGCCACTCGGATCGTTGACATTGGATGGAACCGTATCAGGCAAGTTTGTTTGAGTTGCTATGCTGGACGATTTCGAGGAGTTGCGGGAGGCTGACGGTGTTGACTGAGTGGCTACCTTGCTACGACGCTGCTTAGTCGGTCTTCCCAACCGACGCGGCGGGCTGTAGAAGCAGTCGATCTGGAGCCTTCGGCAGCGATCGCACTTGGCAGCTCCAGATTCGCTTGAGCACCGGCTCTTGAGAGATCGGCAGCGGTCGCAGGCACTTCTTTGAGCGAACGACATGGCTGGCGGAGCGTTCGTGTAGATACGCCATGAGAATGCAAAGACGGCTTGCGTATGGTGTCAAATGGGAGCAGCCGAAGGTTTTATGGCCTACATTTCGCAAGTCTCGCACACGATGCCCAGCAATAGTCGGGCTACCCGGACTGGTCTTGGTCTCGTCAGGTTCATTTGCACGTTCCACTAGTGTCCGAGTCCTTGCGTCGGAGCGTGGGGGACACCTGAGATGGTTAGGTTTCCTCTCCCTTTCCAGGGATTGGCCATCAGGCGCGACGCCAGTATACTATGTTAAGGTTCTCAGAAAACCTTGGTAATGTTAATCCAGTCTCTAAACTGATGTTACAAGGGATTGGACTAGTTAGACATTGGCTTTGCCGCGAGTCTGGAAAGGCAGACTGGGAGTGGTATCGCGTGGCTCTAACTCAGATTCTAGGTTTCACGAGTCCTTCTAGCAATTAATCATCGCAAAGTACCTAGGAACGTTGTTGAAGCCAGTGTCTATCTACCATTGGGCAGGACATGTTGCATGCGAGCCAGGCGGTGTGAAAGATGAGGCTTTCTAGTGAAATCAGAAACCACAATTGAACAAAGGATAATCCTCGCAGCGGTGCAGCGTTAGCCTATGAAGTCCTAGTGCAACTTATTGAAGTTAACCAAGAAAGTCGATTTCCCTGTCAATCTTTGCTCTTACCTTGCGACGTGAACTTTTCGTCATCACTGTGGTCCTTCTCTCCCTTGTCTCAAGGAGGTGACCGCTTCGCCTCCATAGCGTTGAAATGATCCCGATCTGGCAAGCCTCTACATAGAGTCTAATATTCCTAGATTCTAATATTCCTACATAACATATCAATCGCATTTCCATCTTTCAACTCGCGTAACTCAGCAAGGAAACCGCGGCACCAGTTCCCAAAAACCCGGGGTTTGTATCACAGCTGAAAACCATCGACGAATCGCATTGCCCTGTCGTCCCGAGTGACCGACTCAGTGAGTGGATCCATGGGCAGGTGGGAATTTGGCACAGGTCAGCACAGTCAGGTTATGTTGGTAACTACGTGACGGCAACCCAATACACATTTCCTCTCGTGCCTAGATTAGGGACTTATTACTAATCCTCTAGCCCGTTCAGTCTCAAAACGCACACCAGCAGGGGTCTCCTAGCTTGGTTGACGCGAATGGCTCTTCAGCAGCCCTGTGCTAACCACGGATAGCGACGCACCGCTGAAGGAAAAGCTCCTCCCATAAGTTGCCCACGAGTCAATGTTATGTTTTCCAATACTATTCCGAATTGTTCAGGAATTCCGGGCGCAAAAGAAGGGGGTGAGGAAGAACAGGGGCTCAATTGTCGTCGGTAGGTATGTAAAAGAACATTGAAGCGCATCGTCACAGGCTCGCTATCGCTATACTCGTAGCGAGTGAGCCTCGTAATAGTGCGTTGCCTGTTCGAACTTCTCAAACGTGCCCGGGTCTCGTACCGGGCATTCCAGTAGGCTTCGGCTTGACCTGTCGGAGGCGGCGGTGGTGGCCCTGGGTCCTTTGCAGTCCTGGCAATCGGCCATAGGGCTTGGGTATGGCGATTCTTTGAACAGTACACTGAATGGGTTGGCGACAGTTTCCGCCCGCAGTTACATCTAAAGTCACCTTCATGCCCAAAGCGCCTATGGTAGGAGTGGAAGTGTCCGTGGCTAGAGCGCGTGACTAGGAGGTGATGCAAAAGAGTGCGAGGCAAGTCTAGTTCTGGGGTGCATCAGAGGACCACGGCAGTTCCTGCGTACCCAGTTTGTGCTTCTGCTTGGACTTATTCCACCATTGCTGGGAATGGCTCCGGCATGCGTTCTAAATTTATTCGCTATTCCAGCGTATGAGGCCAGTGGCGGAGGGTTGGGCATCGGGAGGGCAGCGTGTTTCTTTGCAAATTTATCAGCTCATTCGTTTCCAGGAATCCAGATGTGTCCAGGCGACCAGTGGCATTTGATATTCCTTGCCTGCTGGGCGTCGACGATCTCTTGCATAGCTGCTTGCGACCTACCTGGAGAGCTACCGAAGCCTGAGATGAAGCTCAGGGCAGAAGTATGATTAAGGCAGAAGTGTATCGGTGCGATGGAGGAGGTGGCTAGACGAAGTGCTCGCCGCAGGCCTTGCCGGGCTCCTTCAGCTTCGGCATCAAAGACCTCTGTGACCATAGCTTTTTGCGATGACTTGAGGGCCGCGGTGAATCGCATACCCGTAGCCCACTGCGCTTTCGGCGAGCATCGACCCGTCTGAGTAGACCACGAGGTCAGAGGCCGAAAGTCCCCTGATCATCTGCTGGAAGGCAGCCGAGGGTTTCTTTTTGGTGTCTCTCTGAGGCACAGGTGGATTCGGAAGGATCAGGACCAGCCGTGGGCATGGGGGCAGTAGAACATAGGTCTGCTGGAGTCAGGTATCCCTCCCGGAGCAATTAGGGGCTCGCCCCTCCAGCCGAGGGACCAGTGGGTGTAGGACGTCACTTCGACGTAGCCTCGCGGCATTGCGCCATCTTACCCCTTCTAGAGTGGCTATGGCGGTGGGCAAACCTGACTCTCTGAACAAGAGGTCAGTCAGGGTAGTGCGTCAGACCGGGAGCACGGCCCGGGCGAGTGAAGTGGCCTTTCTGACCGGTGTGTACGAGCGGTTCGCGGGGGTAGTCCCCGTTCGGGGCGCTTTTGGGAGATTGGCCGGCTTGGTACAACCCGAAAACCAACCTCAAAGCCAACCAGAGCTGACGGGATAACACAGGCCGTCACGGCAAGTCGCGGAAGCTGTGGGACGGGAAACAAAATTAAAGAAAAAAATTATACAAGAAAGGAAATATCCTCTCTCCTAAACATGAGAATCTGGTCTTGTTTATTCCGCTCTCACCGCCGGTCCGTCCGTGTGGTTCATCTACACAGTAAACCCCATTTGCCGCCTCGCCCATTTTTTCGTGTCATACTTAAACCAACGACTCCGCAGAGTCATTTCTCCCCGCCGAGGTGCACTCTGTTCCCGGCAATTTGACTCTTTGTAGAGACATCCTTTGTCCGAATCACGCCAGTAGCTTCAGAATACTCTACCGTGATTTCGTGCCCCGCTTCAATGCCCTTACTCACTAGGATGATGCGTTGCGTACTCATCCACACAAATTGCTGGAATTGCGCATTGGACTGGCGACTGTGATTGATGAACCTCGTAAAGTTGCCCTGCCGACCTTGCCAGATCTGATAGGCTCGGCCACCCGTCGAGCTATCCATGACGTCTGTTTTTTGCAAATCTCTCGTGATAAGGCCCACAAATTCACCTATCGCCGCGCCGCGCTCAAACGGACACAGAGCCATCAGGCCGTTGTTGCGTCCGTCAGAGGTCCGGAACACCTGCACCGGAGAGGGGAACCGGCGTCCGAACCCAAATAACGTCGGGAAGCAGTAGCACGAGTTGGTCTTAGGGTCTTCGGACTGTTCCCGCCCGCACGATTGACATGTGTGTACGCCTAGGACACAAGCCACGGCGTCCACTGGCGGCACCCACCGTGGGTCATCGGTACCCCACGCGCTCATATCTATGACTGAGTGTTCAAGCTGCTCAAAGCTGAAGTTAGGGTTGTACTTGAGGTATGTCGACCGGAGCGATACCGGAACCGAACCGTCCCTGTAGACTACCCAGTCGTGTGGGTGGCCGAAAAAGCGACGCTGCGTACGTTCACCGACAATCACGAGTAGATGCCGCCATGTGGGGTGCAGCGTATCGGCGGCGACCTCAATCTGCGGCCGGAGGCACCGGAGTCGCTGCATGCTATCCGGGTCAAATCCAACTCTGTATTTGCAGAAGCGGTAGAATCCCACGCCGGAAAAGACAAGCACTGCCCAGCCTCCCGCGTCCTTGATGTCCTTGTAACCGCGCCAGATGGCCATCCTGTTTCGCAACTCCTTCTCGGACCACCCAAAGTCGTTACATGTCTTGATGAGCGTCGCTTTGCGGCGTTTGGCGCGGGACATACTGGGTTTAGTGATGGCAAGTAGCTCGACGTACGAGTCAAAGTGCTCAATCCACCGCGCTTGGACAATGACCTCGATCAGGCGGCAGGCGCAGCTGGTTTGCGTGATTTCCCGGCAAAAAATGTTACCGCGATTGAAAATCCCTTCGATCTCAATATCAGACAGCGTGCCCTCTGCTGACGACGCCTGGAGCTTGTCGAAACCCAGCTGCTCAGGAAAGTAAATCTTGA
>NW_026849569.1:0-55272 GCF_030869305.1 Colletotrichum tamarilloi | reverse complement strand
CGATCCCAATACGAAGTTCGCGAACATCAGGGATATCCATCGGGCTCAAATCGAAGCGGGTGAAAAGGAGGTTATCACGGCTGAATCCAGCGACTCTGAATGCCCTAGTGAGGCTGGCAGCTGTATTGTAGTGGGTGTGGTTGAGGATCAATAGTTAATAGTAATGAGGAGGTTGGGTTGTGATCCCATCGTTTTTGTGGTGCCAGAAACAGGGGGGTGCCAGGAAGTGGGTATGTTGACTTAGCAACGTCATAATCAACATATCAAGTTTATGAACGCGCACTACAACAAAATATTTAAAGCAATACGAACGCATTGCCTGAATAATGAATCCGTAGCAAAAGCAAAGCCGCTTTAACCCATGAATTGATGTTGCTTTTGCCGATGGCGGTACAGGTTATCGGCCCTTGTGAATGTTTCGGTGCACTCAGGACAATCAAATTCATCCCTTCCAATGCCATGAGTGGCCTTGTGTCGGTCCAAACCCTTCTTATCCGCAAATCTTGCAGTGCAATTCTCAACTGTACAAGCGCATGGCTTGCTATGCTTCCTCATGTGGCGACTGAAGATCTAATGTCAGCGATACCGTGCAGGCATGAAAGCAGTGAGGTGTATGAACCTACTTGAGCTCATGCTTCTTCTCATAGCTTCTAGTACAGTTCGGGTCCCCGGTACAAACGAAAGGAAGTTGATGCGGTTGTTGTGGAGGATTAGACTCAAGAGGCAGAGCGGCGGCGGTATGCAGGGGGGTCCGGACCGCCTCCTGAGCGTACATTTCGGCGTCCATATCGTTCCAGACGTCTAGTCCCTGTGATGGTAGCTGGTGGGAACTGACCCCGTGCGAAGATCCACCCCGAAACGCCTAGAGCGCTTGAGATGCGGCTCCAGGAGACTGATAGTCAGATTGCGCGGCGTAATAATTGGGGCTGAACGAGCTCGTTTGCGTGTACAACAGTGAAGGGTCGATGGGATCGTCAGAAGTAGGGGCGTAGGCGTCGTTTACGTAACCACCAGTGGTGGGCGGCCAACCCCATGGCTCATTGGCCCTAGAATAGTCGTGGGTTACCCGAGAGGTTCCGTTGTGTTGAGACTCTCGAGGCATGACAGTATTTGAACTTGATTTTGGGTCTTCGGGGCAGTATTCAGTACTCAGATGATTCTGTAGGCTCTCTCTTTCGTATCTCTGTACGTGACCTAGAGCAAACTTGGTTAAACAACCGCGGCAGCAGTGTCTTGACTTCTCGAAGATTATATACCTCTGGGTGCCCCAAAGAAAGTCCAAAATAAGGTACCAAAACGATCAATCTTTGCCCGGCGGATAATATCGAACTCAAGCTGACGAGGTGTTATTAGCAAAGGCCTCCCGCAGTGTTTTCGCGGTTCCACAGCGATGAATACATGTATCCGCAACCAGAACCAAAGAGTTTGACACCCAATTCAGAGAAACGTTGTGAAAATGTGTCAGTCAGTACTCACGGATTTCCTATCACAAATTTATCTTTCGATACTCACAAGTCTTCTCAGACAAGTTGAGATAATACAGCGATGGAGAGCGTGCATGAACTACTATGCCAGGAAAAGACGACTGCGCTCAACTCATCGAATTTAGCATGAAAGCGTGGATAGTGCCATCTGTGGTGGATTTGACCAGAAATAGAGGCCCCTTTTAAAGTATTTGCATCTTTCAGAGATCGAATATCTATGTAATTTTGAACAGCTTGATTAGAGGAACTCGGCTTTTACACTTCTTTCTTTTTCTTCCAACTTCTCTAGACATGCTCGTTACCTGTTCCCTCCAGCAGCGAATCATTCATCGCCCGACGTTCGTCCCAAGCGGCACAACTTGCGCATGCTGCCAAGATTGGCTAGAGTGTTGCCTATACGTCCAAAGCACGTCGTCTTAGTGGAGAAAGAATTCGGTGAACCTGTCGTATGCGGATGGCTCGATGAGATGGGACTAACGTACTTGCAGCCGGTTGCAGGTCAGGATGCGGGAGGCCAACCGTCCTCACGATCACGTTGACCAATTAGCATGAAGTGGAAGGCTCTACTGAGGCCTCAAAGTTGTTGGAACATTCAGGCAACCGGTTTGCTGCCTAACTAGATAAGTAACCCACAGAAGATATTCGGGGTGACATCAGGACGCCTTGCAATATGCCTTAAAGGATGTTACCAGCCTTGGGCATTAGCAGTCGCTCCTCCTGGCTCGAATGACACCATGGTTCAACAGCAAGACCCGACATGTGGTATGTGAACCTTAGGGCCAATCATTGCTCAGAAGCTCGATTGTTGGCCTCCGCGGCCTCCCACTTTTTATGCAATCAGCTGCACCCTAGTGACTCTTGATCAATGAGTGTGGCTGCAAAATGAACAGCTGGCTGTCAGCAAATCTGTGGGATATATTGGTACGGCCAACAACCTAGGTTGCGAGTTGGCGACTAGCGCAAATGCGCGCGGGACTTTCTTTCCGACTATTACTTTGTCAAGTTTTGCGCTTATTCGGCGATGTTTGTCCCCCTCGGGCCGCTGTGAGCGTCCTGAATGATGCTTTGGGCGCCATGTGTGATCTCTTGCGCACTTTGCTTAAACAATCAAGATCCCCTCGAATTTGAAAGAACTTTAGGCGTTGTTCATGTTCAATTAGTGCGGACAGCGCATATAGCCAGCTCCTCACTTGACGTATTGCCAAGTACCTACACTCTTGGCAACGTACTATTCGGATTGATCAGGTCCCTTTTTTAGTTCAATTCCAATGGCCAAAGGGAAATCCACGATGCGAAGTCCTGCTAGGGGATCGGGGCGAAGTGAGATATCGTCATCCCAATTCTTGCGAAAGCTTCGACTAACCTGATACCAAATTGACAGAAATGGTGACGGCCGACGGCCTGGATCACCCCATCAGTCTAGAGCTTTGCAAAAGGCTGAACAGATTCTACGAAGCCTTGATACTGCTTTCAAGTCTGATGCAGGCTTGTTCGCGCAATGGACAACAGCCGAACAAAGCTTCGAGCGATGTTTCTGAACCAGGAGATGATTATAGAATGACCCAGGAATGCCTCATGAATAAGCTGGCGCAGATATGCGACAATCGACGTGGAGGCGAAACTGTCACATCTGTGGCCATCATCCAGTTACCTGACTGTTTGGTCTATGCCTTTGCATCCAACCAGAGATCTCCTAAAGAGATCAAGGAAGCAGAGACATTTCTCCTGGATCTCTTCGAATACTTGAGTAACACAAGTGCAAGTTCATCAGTTCTTATGGAAGAGGCCACTTCGAAATCGGCCACCTACGTACTAGAAAAGATTTTGACCTTCAATCATGAGCGAGTCCAGTGCTACCGCATTGGTCTGGTCCAAGGGCTCACACAGTGCATTAAAGATTGCGATAGGCGTGGATCTGTCCATGGTGAGTCTTTAACTTCAAAGATGACTTGCTGTTCTAATACCCCCTGGAGATATCACAGTCAAACAAGCATTGCTGAGGCTTCAAAGCGTGGCCGACAGATTAATGACCTCATCTAGAAACACCTCTCCTCCAGGTAATGATAAAAACTCTCCGTAATCGGAGTCTTGGTGAATCCTGCCCAACTAATCGACCATTTGCAGAGAAAACCTCGCAAGACGACGAGGCACTTGTCCGGGCAGCTGCAGATCTACGACAATCACTGATCTATCATTCCATCGTCGACAGAGGGAAACTGGGGAGGTTTGACGAATCACCACATTGGGCTGAACTACAACATTTCATCGGTCGCCTTGTCTCTTACCTGAGAGCGACTCAGACTATCTTCGTGGCGCGAAGGCGTCACCCAGAGCTTTTCGACATTGACAGCATCAAGATCAAGTTTATCCCCTCAAGCAGGCCACTGCCCAACCCGATGAACGCATTCCAGGCCGGCCTCGACCCTTTACAGCGACAAACAGTCCGCTCCGCACACGATTTAATACCGCGAATGACGGGAGATGCGGAGATGATTGAGACTTACAGTCAATACGCGGACGAGCTCCAAGTGTGCAAGCTCGATGAGCTGATCGCGACTCAGTGCTGCAAATCCAACCCCAGAGGTTTCCGACCGATTGTGCACAGTGAGGTCCTTCTTCTAGATTGGCTTCGCAAACAGTTTGCAGAGGACATGCACTCCATTCCTTTCTACGAGGGCAACAAATATATCGGTTGCAGCAAGCCCACCTGTCGACTTTGCGAGTACTATTTCGCTGCTCACAGCAGCGGCGTCAGAGTTCGCTCACCTCACCGCAACGTATACCGAAACTGGGCTGTTCCCGATGCTTTGGTAGAGGGAGAAACCTCACGGTACAAAGACAAAATGATTGATGCGGTTTTGGTTAAGGTTCGCGAAGACGCTCTCACTGCACTCAGGGAGAAAGTATGTGTGAGGAAGAGATTCGACTCTAACACGTACTCGTCGATGCCGACATGTCAGTCGCTTACTGGCATCTCAGTCACCTTAGATGACCTGTCGTCCCGCATCGGAGGCTTGTCCATCTCGTCTCACATGCACCCCCGTGTTTACCCTTCTGTCGCGACAAGAATACATGTATCTAGCAACGTTGAAGACACTTGTAGTGTCGCTGCTCAGGGGACAAACGGTGGTAGCGATGATGAAAGTGGTGGTGTACTAGTATTCTCTGGTCGTGATAGGCGTTCCTAGAAGTCGTGTTATTGTGTCGCTGTCACAACAGTATTCTTTGGCCTTCCGAAGCTCTAGTGGTAATAACATCGAAGGTCTACGTATTCAACAGTCTTGACCAAGGTAGTCTGTCGTATGTTATCCTGTTTCCTTTCAAAATGCTTCAAGTTACATGAGATACCTGATTTATCTTCAAGCCAATACATGTATCTAAAGGACCTTATGAATGAATGCCGTTGAATACTTCAGGTTCCTGTTCACCCCCGCAGTGAACTAATATCAAATGCTGTTGGTTGGCATCGCCACCTTCCTGAAGAGGAAATTGCAAAACGTAAAATGTGTCCGGGATGAATTTGCGCCTTGAAAGCCTGTCTACCTTCGTTTGACGAAAACGCGCCGTTTCAATTTCTTTTCCAATTCTATACCCGATGAAGCATGAAGATTTTACTTGTCGCACAATTACGAATACATATCACATCACGCGTTGTTATGTCTCGCCCTTTCATCCCCGATGGCTTCGTCCACCGGGTGGAAATCCCACCAGTTCTGGCTGCGCCAAGCATCGTATTGCGAGACTATTGCTTACTAGCGCCCTGGCATGCTCACATAAGCTTGGAGGCTCACCCACTCCACATTGACAACATTTTGATGAAACTGACCATTAACGCACAAGATTGTGAGCGCGGATGGAGCTTTAAGAGGCAGTTGATACAACCTTGGACCGCCGGCCCGGGCTTCCAAAAAGAGAATGCACGTCACCGATGGGTGGGAGCCCGGGGTATAATGCGGTGCCGCGGGGTCTGGAAAACGCCATCAACTCGACGTATACCTCTCCATATTCAGCTCCCCCTGGCCCGGCCCGCGAGCGGGGGGAACATTGAACATTTGGCGACCGCCAAGTTTCGTTGTGAGAGGTCAACGTTTTCTAGCGGACCTGAGGAAAACGCATGAGTGACGCCACGGCCCGCATCTATGCTACTGCACAGTGGCATCCTCTGTGCCCGAGTCGCATGAAATTTCAGCTGAGTGTAGTTGGATCGAACCACACGCAACCTGGGCTTCTGCGGCCAAGAGCCTGGCGCAACTCAACACGAAAATTCGACATGTTGACTGTATTATGAATGGCATATAGAATGGAGGTGCTCCGCCGGTCGTCGCAACTTCTGGTCGTCAGCTCATCTGGTGGACAGGGGGTTGCCAAGGACACCCAATTTTTACATTCGTTACCAAGAACTCGAGCCAGACGCTGAGATATTCGCACAAGATGGTGCAATTAAAGGCTCACAGTGTCTTGGCTGGGGCCTACGGTGTAGTAGCTGTTGTTGCCGCTGCCTGTACATCTGATCTCCTCGTGGACGACTTCTCCAGCTCATTCACAACGAACAGAAATAATCTCGACTCATGGACTTCAGGTAAGATACCACAAATTCATCGGGAGCGTCCGATACTTCAGTTTGAATTGCCAATGGATCTCCACAAAACAGCTGTCCAAGAGTCTCAAATGACCAACACGATGTTCGATAGATGATGCAAGCATGACCAGCATTTCCGCGACTCGTGGTATTCTAAGCTTCACTCCCAAGAGCGGTGCGTACTACTACGAGACGTTCCCCTGCCAAGCATTACAGACCGACTTGTACACACACGTCCAGCTTGACATCAAAGCACCAGTGTCAGGCGCAGCCTTCACAACCGAGTTGAACTCCGCCTCAAGCTGCTCAGCGACGACTAGTTCAAAAACGTCTTTCCGAGTCACAGGTCTGACCGGCGGCTGGCAGACGCTGCGCATTCCATTGAGTAGCTTTGCTGCCGGAAATCTCAATGCCGCCTTGTCGTTTGTCGTTGGGTCGTTTTCGTCTACCCAGGAATGGCAGCTTGACAAGATCTCGTTTGTCTGTGCTCAGGGGTCATCAGCAACTTCGACTTGTAAGTGATAACTAGTCGGGTTGGGATCCGTCCGGACATCATCCCGCCTATTTCTGACATAAATCTCACAGTCACTACTATTACTACGGTCACGCAGGCCCCTACAAGCTCGGACCCATCTCCGACCCAGTCGAACAACCCATCATGCTCGGCGCTTCTGGTAGATGACTGGGCGTCACAATCACGCCTCGATTTCTTGCAGTACAACTCACTTCTGCTGCCGACAGGAGATGACGGAACAATGCAGTCTAAGGTCGTTAGCAACCATCATATAACATTGACTCCGAAGGACACTTCTTCGTATTTCTTCACTCAGGTCGGATGCTTGGATGCTTCGAAGTATGGTGGGATCTCACTTCGGATCAATGCTCCGGCTGGGACAACATTCAAGATCGAGTTGACTTCCAAGACGACGTGTGAGGGTGAAGTGACAGCGTATTCATCTCAGACAACTGCGCAACTGGGCTGGACCTTTGACGGAACCGAGAAGCTCTACAGCTTCCCCTGGTCAAAATTCAGCGGAGTCCACCTCAGCAAACTGCGATCCATCGTTCTCGAAGCGCCGACACGCCCCATCACACTAGGCCCGCTGGCACTTTACTGCGAAAGCACCCCGACTGGTTGGGTAGTGCCCACGGCCACCACCCCAACAGGGCCAACTCAAACTGTCCCGGCACCAGCTGCTACGGTCTCTGGGCTTGTGATTGACACCTTTGCCAACGCAAACACGAACTCGCTTGGGTTCTGGCACGGTGGCGATGAGTTGGATCTTACTTGGGGTTCAAACCGCGTCACAATCGTTGCCTCCGCTCCAGACTACGCCTTCACCAGCCTAATGAGCGGGGGATGTCGGGATTTGCGCAGTCAAAGTGGATCATACTTACATATCACCTACTCCGGTCATACCAAATTCTCCATCTCATTGCAACAGCACAACTCGCAGTGCAATGATGGTGTGGCACCATACCCTGAAACGAGAGACAGCCTGGAAGCAAGTCGGTACGCGACCACGAGCAGCGACATCTACATCCCCATCTCGCATTTCAACATCAACCTTCAGCGTGTCGCTAGTATTGCTATTAGGGGCATTTACAGCACTGAGCCAGTGGTTCTAACGAAGGTTGAGATCGTTCCCTCCATCCCTTCAGGGGTGAGCATCCCCCAAAAGCTGCCCTCAGGAACCCTTGTCTTTGCCTGCACGCGGCCTAACTCTTTCGCGTTTGGCATCGACGACGGAAACCCAAAATATGCCGCCAGACTAGCTCAAATCATCCGTGACGCAGGGATCAAAGTGACCTTCTTTGCCGTCGGCGCTGTGCTCGAAAACCCCTCGACTGGCATGGCCAGCCTCTACAAACAGCTCAAAAGCGAGGGCCACCAGATCGCACTGCACTCCTACACTCATCCGAGAATGGAAGGGCTGCCCGACACTGAGAGCATCGACTGGGAGTACAATGAAGATTACAGGGTGATGACGAACCTCTTTGGGGAGAGATCAAATTACTTCCGCCCGCCGTACGGCGTCGAAGGCGCGCGCATGCGTCAGCGCTGGGCGGCTGCGTCTGGATCAGACAAGGCCTACCTTATCAACTGGAGCGTCGATGTGCAGGACTGGTTGTGGGCCGAGACGAGCACGCCAGAGAAGCAAGTTGATTCTTTCAACGCGGACGTTGCCAAGGGAGGGAACTTGGTGGTCATGCACTTCTCGTACAACACAACGGTCGAGTACTTCCCGGAGTTCATCAGGCAGGCCAAGGCTACTGGTAAGCAGATTATGAGAATTGATCAGTGTATGGAGGACCCGAACGCACCTCCGCTGTGATCGCGGAGGTGCCGGCGAGGGAGCGGAGACCAAGGAGGTTAAGGGAATATTGGATATTCTGACAACAGCCTTCTTATTTGTACACTTCCTATCCATACATGTAGCATATGATTGGTAGGTGTTTAAAACTGGCAGTTGTGTGAATGCCTTTATTCCATAAGTTGAAGGAGCTGCCTATTTCGTGGAAAGTCGCCCTCGCTAGTGTACGGAAGGGTGCAGTCGAGGCCTTTGTCATGTGGTGGTGATGCCGGTGGAGCTGGTCGACTCAACGAGCCATGACCGCCACTATTCAAACGACCTATGAACCTGTCGGCTTGTCCATCATCGCTAGTATGCAACTGAGAATGGATTTCTCCCATGTGCTAGGAATTGGATATTGCAAAATTATCTTGTGGCTGGATCGTTGGCCGAGTTTGCTACAAGTTCTACGGTGGGACTGGGAAACTTAAGGTCCGCACAAGAGCGAGGGAAAGGAGTGAGGATCCGCGCTCCAAGATGGACACGCCGATGAGATGACCTGGACAAGCAAAATCGAGGTTACGTGATTGTATCCTTGCATACTCGGTATAACTTTCAATTGGTACATAAGGAAGGTTATAGATTATGGTTGCAACAGATAGTTGATAACCTCGCCCTTTGTCGAAAAAGACGTAACCGTGCAAGGTGGCAGTGCTCTTTTGAGCACATCCCCACAATCAAACGACGCTAATGCAGCCGGATGACATTTAAGCTTGGCTGTGATACCCTGCCGTTCGGCAAGGATCTTGAGTTTAAATTTTGATGCAGCTTGATGACACTGACGGCATTCCGAACTTAGCCCGCCCCTGCCAATGTTCTATTGCGCTCAAAGAATAGCCGTACCCCTTAGGCTACTCGAAAGTCTTCGTCCCTCGTTCATCTGGCAAAGGGCATGTTTTCGGTGTATGAAGTCTATTGTCTGAATGATGAGACTCTGATGTGCCTTCTTCAGCGGTTAGTCTTCAGTTAACATCAAGGAAGACCAGTCCAGTGACCAAATCCAAAGAAGATTGTAGGAGGAATTTAATCGATATGGCGGTCCCGGCTTAGCGTATGCTCGCTGTTGGTGACTGACCCAGTCGTAACTTGGCGACCAGGGGTAGCCTTGGTAGCATCTGGCGATGTCAGCCGAAAATGGGGCCTCTAGGTATATCGTAATTACTTTCTACTCGGACGCACACGGCATTACCAATCATGCTTAAGTGACTGAGACCTTAAGACTTGTTGTCTGGGGCTGACGCGTGGCACTTTGATGATATCGGCCCTTTCGGATGGTGAACTGCCTCATTCGAATATGACATCAACGTCGATCCATGATGATGAATCGCAATAGAACCGTTTCTAGAACGCTGGGTATAAATCAGAGAGGGAGCGCCGTGAACGAAGCTTAGTTTCATCCAGATCATACCATCCTCATCATCAGGTTCTGTCACTGCCTTACGCGTCAACCCACCTTAGATAAACACCATGAAGATCTCTGGAAGTAGCACTGCTGCGCTGGCTCTCGCGGGCACGAAGGTAGCATCCGCTCAGAACCTGTCTTATGGAGCCGACAACTTCTACCGCAGCGACATCGTGACGGTGCAGCCTATCACCTTCCCAACCCAGAACCAGTTCACCGTCGCTGGCAACCTCTTCATCCGCAACAACGCCAGCCGTCCACTCTCTGCCCCAGCCATCGTCGTCGGCCACCCCATGGGCGCAACCAAAGAGCAGAGCGCCAACCTCTACGCCACAAAGCTCGCCGAGCAAGGTTTCGTCGCCATCTCCATTGATGTCTCTTTCTGGGGCGGCAGCGAAGGCGAGCCACGCAACGCCGTCTCTCCAGACCTCTACTCAGAGGCCTTCAGCGCAGCAGTCGATTACCTCGGCCTCCAAGACTTCGTTGACCGTGAACGTATCGGTGGTCTGGGCATCTGCGGTAGCGGCAGCTTCGTCATCAGCGCTGCCAAGATTGACCCCCGCCTCAAGGCCATCGCGACTTCTAGCATGTACGACATGGGATCTGCCGCCCGCAACGGTTTACGCCACGCAGTGAGCCTTGAGCAGCGCAAGGAGATCATTGCTGCAGCTGCGGCGCAGCGCTGGGTTGAGGCGGCTGGAGGCGAAACTGAGTACACTGGCGGAACCCCCCACGTGCTGACCAACGCGTCGACGGCGGTTGATCGTGAGTTCTACGACTTTTATCGTACCCAGCGCGGCGAATTTACTCCAGAGAACACGACAGCGAACCTCACTACCCACCCTACTCTTTCCAGCAACACCAAGTTTATGAACTTTTACCCATTCAACGACATCGAGACGATTTCGCCGCGCCCGTTGTTGTTTGTCTCGGGCGACCAGGCTCACTCCCGCGAGTTCAGTGAGGATGCCTACGCACGTGCTGCTGAGCCGAAGGAGCTCGTTTGGGTTCCTGGTGCGGGACATGTTGATCTCTACGATCGTATGGAGCTTATCCCCTTCGATAAGCTCACCCAGTTCTTCCAGAGGAACCTGGCTGCCAACGCAACGAGCTTGAGGGCACAATAGAATACAAAGTTCGGAAGTACAGGTTGAAGTCGCTCGCGCCTATGAGTCATAGGTTCTAATGAGATGTTCGCTCGATGGAGTGGCAGAGTTGTAGAAAGGAGGGGGAAATCTTATGTCAGTGTGCCAGATGCTTGGTACGTAAGTCAACCTGAACTGCGGGATTTCTCTGCCATGGTATAGTAGGTTAGATTACAAGTAGATTACTTCAATTTCATCAAACCTAGGCTTACATAAATTCTTTCACATGGAACCAAGAAGCGCATCATTCTCTGTGTCGTTGCTTCGCGTGCTGCTCGTGAATTCATTCCCCGACACAATCCCCACTTATCCCGGCCGTGAGCCGGCACTCATTACCCACATTCGGTGTTGCTGACCCGAAGCAAAAGTCCGGGCGTTATCGCGCATATCCCCAGTTCCTCAAGTCTTATTTACCAGGTATCTAGGCAGAGAACCAAACCTGGCTGATAAAAGTCCAACCTGAAATTTGCGACAAAGGCATTGTCTAGGTAGGGGGCTTGATCCTCTGTCTAATTCCTCCTTTTACCCTCATTACTGCTTCACTTACCCAAGGCCCCTTAAGGTAAGGTACTCACTTCTCATTGACGCCTTTCTGCACTGTTATATACAGCCAACCTAATCTGCTTGAGTGTTCACTGTCATTCGAGCGCTATTTGGGCCTCATCAAGTGATGATGTGTTGTTAACCTGGCGGCTGGAAGATCAATCAAAAGGTCACGTGGGGTACTTGGCCACTACTCGGAGGAGACAACGGAGAGGCTGTTTTTGGGCCTCGGTAAGGTTCCTGCACAATTGACCATCTGCGGAAAAAAAGAGCAAAGAGTAAATAGCTTCGTTGCCGGCAAAGCCTGACAATTTTCTCACGCGAATTTGAACCCTTCATCCGAATTAACCTGAGCAGTTCATCACAATGACGAGGAAGGCCCACGCTGGAGGAGAACTTCCCCGCAGCGATTGATCGCCGATCTCCCGCACATTTGGGGACATCCAATGCCCCCCTCATGCGGGGTAGCTGTCCTGATTGGGGAAGAAGCTGCCCCTGGCGACGAACGCCTTCGACGTCATCACCCGGTCATTGACGCCGGAGCTTTCATTCCAGCCCGGTCTGGTTCCTCCTTCTTCCTCCACTTTCCCAGGCCATTGGCACTTGCCATGTCACTTTTCAGCTCTTTGCAGATGGCAGGGGCGACAGGGGTATTGTCTGCGCGAGTCCGGCAGGCGGAAGGAGCTCCTTCGCCTTGGTCTTCAGCTGCACCTGCCGTCGTCATTTCGACTCCAATTGCGTTTGAAGCACGTGTGACGAGCTTCGCCCCTGCCCATTTGTCCTCCGTCGCCGGTCCGACGCTAGCCATAGTCGAGAGGGAGGAGGCAATTGAGAATTCTTTCTCGTCCCTTCAAAATCTGCTATTTGCTCTCTTCTTTTCCAATTTTCCCATTGACCTACTACTTCCCGATACCATCTTCCAACCTTTCCTCCTTCAATTCTCCCAACTTTGAAGTCGTTGATCCTTCCAACTGTACACAACTTGCCATAATAATACCATCCTTTCACCAGACCGCCAAGATGATGTCCGCAAGACCCCTCGTTCGCTCGACGCTCCCCAGAGCTACCCGGGCTGTCCGCGCACCCCGCCAGCAGCTCCGTTTCCAGTCGACGACCGCCTCATCCTCAACAGGCGGAACCAGCTCTCACTTCGGGGCCGGTGTCGCTGGTGGCCTTGCTGGTGCTGGTATCTTCTACGCCCTCTACTCCTTCACCCCCGCTGGTCGCGCTGCCTCCAAGGTTAACAAGGCCGCCAAGGAGGCCGAGAAGAAGTACACAGCCGCCGCCCAGAAGCTGCAAGAAAACACACCCTCTACCGATGAAGCTATCGACTACATCAAGCAGTTCGCTTACTCCTACGTTGGCTGGATCCCTGGTGGCCGCTCCTACGTCGACTCTGCGTTCAATGACTTCGAGACTGTCCGCAAGAACCACAAGGAAGAGGCCGACAAGATTGTTGATGACGCCTACAAGCAGTTCCAGGAGGTTGCCAAGGCCGGCCTGAGCCTGGAGGCCGTCCACAAGGCATACGAGGTCCTCGCAGACATCACCCAGAAGCTCGCAAGCCTTGGAGGTGACGCCATTGGGGACATCGTCGACAACCACCCTCAACTGAAGGAGAAACTTGGAGGAAACATTGACCAGCTCAAGGACTTAGGAGACAAGTACGGCCCCGAGGCCAAGAAGCAGGTCGACGAGACATGGAAGCAAGTCAAGGACGTCTTGGCTGGCGGGTTCACTGCCAGCAACTTCGACAAGGTGCGGAAGCTCATCGAGGAGAAGATTCAGCAGGTTCAGAAGCTTGGCGATGAGGCTTGGAAGAAGGCGCTCGAGGAGGCCAAGCCCTACCTTGACAAGAACCCCAAGGTCAAGGAGCTGATTGAGAAGAATGCCGACGCGCTCAAGAAGGGCAACGCCAAGGAGCTCTTCGAGAAGGCGAAGAAGGCTACCGAATCCGGAGACCTTGGAGGCCTGGAGAGCTATGTCACCGATGCCGTCGACAAGGCCAAGTCAAAGGGCTCTCAAATCGGTGAGAGCTTTGGTCTCGATCAATACTTTAAGATGATCCCCGACGGAGACAAGATTATCCCCAAGCTGAAGCAGCTCCGCGAGGTCGCAGACAAGCACAAGGAGGAGGGAGAGAAGCTCTTCAAGGAGACTATTGAGGAGGTAAAGAAAGTCCTTGAGGCTAAGTCGAAGAAGGCGGAGGAGATTGCCGAAAAGGCCAAGAAGGATGCCAAATAAGGGACTCGTCTCCGGATCCATACAATTGATACCCCCATCAAGACGTCTCGGTGGACAACGACTTGTACCATAATACTTGAAGAGCATTTCCTGTGTAGCAAAAGGTCAATGGCTGGGATCACCGCCATCTAATCGCCCATGGTTCTGTGAAGTGTGAATCTGTATTGAGACATTATCTGCTTAAGTAGTAAATGTGCTTCGCACCCGTTCTCCGAATTCAAATATCCTGTGGCTTGTACAACACCCGCTCTTTCAGCAATCGAGGTGTATCCGGGTCATGGCTAGGAAGAACAACCACATCACTCTGTTTCGCAAAGGCCTTGATCTTTCGCAAGCTATCCAACGCCGACATGGGGTCGTCATTAATACCATCCGGCTCTTCCTTATCCAGCAAATCGATACCATAGCTCGCGTCCCCAAGCAAGCAGTACGTCGATGTTGTTCCGTCCTCGTTATCGCCATACACGACTAGCGAAATGTGGCCGGGGACGTGACCGGGTGTATGCACCGCCACAACCTTCCCATCAGCCGTGACCCGGCCAGACGTCTCCCACGGCCCCACGGCCCCGGCCGAGAAATCCACAAGAGTAGGCTGGAATCCTTCCGGCCAATGCTGTGGCACGCACCCCGCAAGCGTCGCGGTCATGGGGCTATTCCCAAAAGCGGCCCAGTGCTCCTTGCTCACGAACACAGGAACGTCCGGCGCAGCAGTTTTCAGAGCCTTCAATCCGCCAGCGTGGTCGCCGTGGAGGTGACTCAGCACGATGGCCTGTAGATCGCTGGGCTCCACACCGAGACGCTGTAATTGCTGCACGATTCCGTCTTCAGGCTTGATGTCCACGCTGCTGAACATCTTTGTCGGGGATAGGTAGGGGAGGTAGCCCGGGTCATTGAAGCAGGGAGACTCGCCCGTGTCGAAGAGGATTGGTCCTCCTGGGTGGGCGATGAGGAAGACGCCGATGGGGAGGGGTTCCGTCCATTGGCGGTTTGCGATGCAGCGGAAGCGGCGCAGGGTGACGAATTGGTCGAGGTAGGATTTTACCGGTTGGCTTTTCATGGGGAGTTTGATGCGGACTGAGCCGGTTGAGAGGAAGGTCAGGCTGACCCTCTTTTGTGCGTCTGTACCCATGTTGGAGGTTGTGTTGGAGGTGATTGATAGGTCTGATACACCACAGATTGTCAGAGGTAACGATTGAGCCGTGGACCGTCTGGACTTTATTCAAGAGGTTTCCCTTAATGTCTGACTTTGAGATTTGAAGCTTTCGATTCGTAAGCTGAACGGCCTACGCCTTTGTGTGCCGAGATCCCACATGTACCGAATGCCGGTTGGCGCCCCTTTCAATCCCGGCTCTAAGCCAAAGTGGATCAGCTAGCGACACAAGGTTGCCGCGAGCAATTTCTAGACAATGGGGTTTGCATTGAAGAATATTTGAACTGTATAAGGGACTCCCCATTCAAGTTGTACCGTCTTTACTGATGGTGGTTGGAACACTTGAAACGTAGAAGCTAAGGTAGAGAGAAGAAGGAAACCCAACTGATGTGCACGCATCGTCAAGATCTCACTCATATTACCTTATCTCTCATCACCATCAGGATCATTCAGATACCAAGTTGGATCAGACCCATCAAGCTCCTTCGTCGATATCCCATTCCCTAGATACGCGAACCGATTTCTTTTCCTCTCATACACATAATCCCAATCCTCACCTCGAAAGTTCTCCAACATGTGGAAAAAGTGGATTCTGCTCCCGGGATGCAGCGCCGTGACGGGTCCATCCACAGCACCACCTTTGAACCAGGACCTGCAGGACCCTGCCCACGCTGTTCGCGGCATGAAGGCTTGGGTATGTTCGTGAAGCTCATTGACTGCGTCGAGGCTGGGGCTGATGGATTTGATGCCCTCAGTTTGGCATTTCTTGATGATGCCGGCGATGTATTTTGCGAGCAGCTCGGTTATCGTGAAGACACTGCCATGGCCGATTGGGGCATTTGGACCGAGGAAGACTGGATTATCTGTTAGCAGAGTGAGGGGTATATGATGATACTACCATATATGAACTTACCAAAGTAATTAGGCATCTCGGGAACCGCGCAAGACATGTAGGCTTTCGGGATATCCTTGGCCCAGATATCCTGGAGATTTGTAGACCGCCGTCCAATAATGGGAAACCGCGGGCGAAACGAGACATCGAATCCTGTGGCACACACGATGGCATCAACCGCAATGTGTTCCCCGGATTCTGTAACCAGGCCATCCAAGACTACGCGAGCGATTCCTCCCGAGATGACTCTCGCATTGGGTTTCGTCAACGATTCTAGGTACCCCACACCTGGTGTCATCCGACGACAACTAATAGGAAACTTGGGGATCAGGATATCGATCAGTCTTTGGTCGTCGTTGAGTGCTGATTGCATGTATTGAGTGACACCTGCTGTTGCTTGTCGGTGAGTCTCCGAGTCTTTTAATACCTGGAGCCTTACAGTTAGTGGAAAGTTCAGAAAAGAGAAGATTGGGTCACCAACGAGGAAGAAATTGTTGTTAACTTGCTCCTCTATGGCCTTTACGAACGACTTGTAGAGTGCAGGATCCGACTTGAACTTGTGAATCTGAGCTGGCGTGAAGTTCTCATCATCGTCCAACTCGATCTGCTCCATCGTTTGCTTTGCTTTGCCCAGTAGCAATGTCTGAACCCGAGGCGGCATAATCCAAGTTGGTCCCCGAATAAAATGAATCATTTCCTTTGCGTCTTTCCCTATTGGGTCAGTCTTTTCATGGCATGCAACTGAAACTTTCCAGAACTCACCTCTTTGTACAGCTGGAACGATCTGAACACCAGATGAGCCATTGCCTATGATGGCGACTCTTTTTCCTTTCCAGTCAAACTTATCATCCCAGTCGGCGCTGTGAAGGAGGGAGCCGGAAAAGTCGTGCAAGCCGGGAATATCTGGCCACTTCCAGTTGCTGTACCAAGGTCAGCGTTAGCAGCAACAACACTCAAATTAAAATCGTAGTGAGTTGACAAAAGGCGTTTGCGTACTTGAGAATACCACTCGCGTTCAGCAGAAACTCGCAATAATCCTCAAACTCCACACCGTCCTCCAAATTCTTCACCCTGACCGTCCATCCCCCAGCATCTTCATCCCAGAATGCTCCTGTCACGAGATGATTAGTCTTGATCTGGCGCCGTAGGTCTTCGCCGTCACACAAGCGGCACAAGTACGTCTGAATCTCTTCCGCCGGAGACAGAAAGCTGCTCCACTCTTTATTCGGCTTCCAGGAGAATTGGTAGTTGTGCGAGGGTATATCGCATTTGCATCCCGGATAGCGGTTTTCGTACCAAGTACCTCCAACTTCGGGGTTCTTCTCATAGACAATGTGTTCGAAGTTTGTGAGTTTCTGACGAAAGGTGCGGATCATGTTGAGGCCGCTTGCGCCGCTGCCGATTGTGATGATGCGGACCCTTTTTCCTGTTCCTAGGGGTTGTTCGACGACTACGTAAGGCTCAGCAGGCTTGGGATCTGGTGTTCGTGAGTTCCCAGGTCCGAGATGCTTGCTGATCTGAGTTATGCGCGAGGAAGCCATGTTGATTCTCGGTCAGATGGACACTGGGATAGGGCGTTGGTTCAATTAGAGCGCTTTGCCTATCGGGGAACCTGTAAGCAACTGTCACGCACTAGGCTTCCAAGCAAATGAGAGTGGACTCAAAACTGTTTTATACGAGTATGCATGTCGCCTGGATGTGCTGGTATGATCACAGCAACAGGCCGTACTGCTGTGATTGCCAGCACGATGATGCCTCGGATTCGGCGTCGAATGCTCACCGTAGGCATAATCAACCCCAATCAGCTTAGATGTCAATGGATCGCATCGCTTATTACCCAACATGAGTTCCCGAGCAATAGTGGGCCTTCATCTTCACGTCTAGGAGAGAAGCGCCGGCACTCTCGGTACTCGGCACATGGCATTCGGCACTCGATGCCCCGCAAAATCAGGGTCAACGCTCTACAAGATTCGGCAAATACAGAGTCTAGGAAAAAGAAAATACAAAGACCACGAAAGTCTTACACTCCGCCATACCTGAAGGCCCATGTAACCTCTTGCGGATGAAGCCGCTGTCACTACACCCGACCCTAAGCATGCTCGTCCGAGCGTAATCCCCGCATCTACTGTCTGTTTCCTCCCGTCTCGACGGCAGCGCAAATACTTGCGCTCTAACACCTATTCATCAAGTCGGGCGGTGTATGATCCACGGAAACACCCATGCTGGTCATAGTCTGAATTTCTACGTGATGTCCTCGCACGAGATATACGGATTTCGGCCATGAATAATCCGAGATCCAAGACCTATCAGGAGTCAATCGCGTCATGTGTTTGGCAACACCTTGCTCCAGGAATTTGATAGATGACTTCCTCTCCTCGTGCCTCCTAGGCTGCATGAAGGCCAACTGAGATACGTCAGCCTTTTGTTCCTCAAAAGGAAACTTCACAATCTTCAAGTCGACCTTAATCCCGAGAATAGCAGCAGGTACGGCACACCCTTATTCCCCAAACGCCAAGTGCGCATTAAGGCCAGCACCATGATCAACACGAATCAATTCTCAAAGGACCCCGCTTCATCGCCTGATCCCAAGTAGAGTGCTTTGATGCATCTCTACAATCTTTCTGTCTAAAATAGACCTTTATTGGGTTTATTAATCATATGGTAAGGTAGGTCACATCCTGTTGTTCGGTGAGCAACCCAGGTCTGAGAGGCATTTTCTTCATTTGAGCTCGCGCCTAATTTGAAGCCATGTAAGACCAGATTTTTTTTCCCACCTTTGGAGAGGGGTGGAACGATGATGGCTGCATTGGTTGATTGACTACATGGGCAACAGCACACCGGAAATCAGCATGAGTATTCCTTTCCAGAGCCTTGGATTCGATGAGTCTCTGTCAAGTGTCCCTGCCATCGGATGGAAACTTGCGTAATCTGCTCACGTTTGTTGTATCTTCGTGTACAATTAGGACATCTTTGCTCTTTCTTCCTTTGTGGTACCCCTGACTTTGGCAAAAATATCGCTTGCAACAGCCAAAGCTTCTCTGCCGGCCGGAACGCCGCAGTAAATCATCGCATGCCGGCAAGTCTCTACAATCTTCTCTTCAGAAATACCAAGGTTGAGTGCTGCCGCGATATGTATGCGTAGTTCTGGGGTCCTGTTGAGCGCTATCATCATGCCAATGTTGACCAGAGACCTCTCCTTAAACTCGAGTCCGGGACGAGCATAACTAGAGAAACACACTTCCGCAATGTATTCGGCACTGACTTTGCTTGGAAGATCGTCGCGCTATCACTCTTCTCTCAGCTTTATCCCTTGCACGGTATTGTAGTGTAATGGTTTACCTACTGCTTGCTCTTGAATGGCGCTAAGAAGTTTGGCCCCCAAGAAGGCTTGAGCCATTTGGGCACCCTGTACCAGCCTTTCGCTAGGTTCCGACATGATCTTGTTGCAGTCTTGAATTCGTGATGGTTTTCTTGAAAGCTAGTATGTGGTCTGAAGTATGTAGTTGTAACGGAAGCAGCAAATATTCCACCTTCAATCTTCAATCCGATCTGCTGGGATCCTTCTCTGTTAGCCGTCCTATGTACAACAAAGGGAAAGCTCGACTAGGTCTTAAATAGGTGGTGACATCTATATTAAAACTTCTTCTATCTCAATCCGGACACCGAACATAAGAGCGAACGGTGCAGTGCCGAGAGCCGAACTGCCGGAAGCTCAGAGTTATCCTTTGGGGAACACGGCGCCGAGGTCGGTAAACTCATGCCGACCTACGCATCAGCAAGACCTTAAGCAATAGTGAGGCCGAAGCTGTATTGAATCATGGTATAATACCTAGTGGTAACCGGTGTTCGCTGGCATGTGAAAGTCGGGGCGTTAGCCATTGGCGCCATCGAAATTTGTGAAGTCCATGCCAAGTACATCCATGAACGAGTTAATGTCGTCGAAATCCTCACCCATCTGCCCAAAATTTCCAAAAGCATCGTCCTGGAAAACAACTTCGTCTCTAGTGTCGTTATTCTGTGATAGGATATCCATGTTCTCGCACATTTCTGATGGAAAGGCAAATAGGTCGCCCATATGGCGCTGCACAATCTTTGCTGTTGACAAAGTATGGGAGCCTGCCGTGTCGCTTCTCGTACACGAGGACTCATCAACCCGGTCACCCCCAAAGTCTCGTGGCGCGTCTTTAAACTTTTGCAAAATAGCGCGAGCCCCTCCATACTTGGCGCTCATACCCTCAAGAATGGAATGTATAACATCAAGATCTCTGCGGAGTAAGGTCTCTTTCTCTTGCGATTGAGGTTGATGAGATATTAAGACAACACCGACGGCTAATACAAGGAAGGCGTGGTAGTGTATCAGGTGTACAACTCTCTCTCTGCATCGGATCTCGTCATAAAGCCGAGCAGCACAGGATGCAGCAAGGACCGATGCCGGCGAAGTTCTCCACGTCGGCGATGCACTTCTGCTGGCCGTCTGAGTCAGGATGATGGCGACGAAGTAGAAGATGAAAGTCTCGGTGCGTTGTTGATTGAATGGCTTTCTGGTGCCGTCGGGGTTGAAAAGTCGTAAGTCTTCGGGCAAGTCAGCCAGCCAGCCGTAGAGTGATGCGACGACAGCTTCGACTTCTGCCGACGTTGGGCCACCTTTCCTGGATTTTAGGGTGGTGATGACCCCGACGATCTGAATGAGCTTCGTCATCCAAGTTGTAGCAATCGCGCCAAAGTTCTGCACTGAAAAGTCTTCCTCTGAGATCGGCGGTACATCAGTGTCTTCAGGCCTGAGGAGAAGAGGTCGACCCCAGCAGGCTGTCATGAGAATTTCACTCGTCTGCGTCAAGTCATTAATCACGTTTCTTTGAAAGCAATATTCTGGCCGGCGTTTGAGGAAGCGTAAATGCATGATGCTCACCTGAAGATGCCAGAATATTCGCCGCAAGCAACCAGCACCCTGGCGATTGGAATATGATGACTGTTTCTGAAGACCAAGTTGAAGCGCCATTCGCGAAGCCATGCCCGTCCAGTGCCATGGACCATCTAGCGTGACGAGGTAGGGGGAAGACGCGCTCCAGCATGACATCAGGCACAGAGATTTCAGCACCGTCAACTGGTCAGGCTCGAAGCCAATATGAATCAGCGTTTTGGCTTTCTCGTATTGCGAACCCGCGAGACCGACGCTATCCTCTCCGTGTCGCATTAGGCCGCCTGCTAAGCAAACTGCTTGCTGGAGAAGCACAGATGCATTTGGGCCGGCAACATCACCGGGGTCGACCACGGAGTAGTAAAATACGACGTGCTCAAAGAACGAGTCCTTCAGAGCCTGTAGTAGGACGGGGTGCGGAAGAATGCTAGCCCCGGTGACTCTAAGAATCGCCTCATTTACACCAACGTTTCCAGTGGCAAGATTGTCTAGCACGACATTGGGTGGTGTCTTGACTGGGTCGTGCATGATGGAGTGTTTGTCAATAAAGCTGCTAGGTCTCCAAACAATATCTCGCTGGAGACTGCTGCTGGTCTCTGAAAGTTTGCTGACTGCCTCTCCTGTTGGGCTGTTCCTCGGGCTGGTCATCTGATCTGACACCGGCAACGAAACAGATGGCGTTCTGATGCCGGCCTCGCCCAAATCAGTCCCCCGCGGGCGCCTCTTCCGGACTCCATTACGGAGACTTATTCTCGCTAGTCAGCATCTCTGTTGCGAGAGCATGCCATGAAGGAGCGAACGTACACGCAGGGAACTTGGGCACGTCGACAATTTCGACACGTCTTATCTTGGCTTACTTGTAAGTCGCATTTTACCTAAGTACTTCGTGTTATCTCAGCTCCATGTCAAAATAGAGATATAGATACTTTTGGCTAGGAAGTAGCTTACTTTGCGTGAGTGACATTCAACACACACAATGTTCGCACGGTCCCTTAACGATCGCCGAGGTCTCTCCATACTCTCATTGCCGACTGCTCAAAGAGCTTCTCCGTATTCGTTGTGGATGAGGTGGACTTCGACTGGATGCAGACGTGACCTGAGTTTTAATTCTTCAATCCAGGTCACGGTGCGGGGCGAAAAGCCTTTTCTATGGAGCCTGTGGGCTGCCGGGAAGCTAGCCGAGGCCCCGGAAGCTCCGGGTTTGCGGGGTGCATGGACCAAGAGTCCCATAAAGAGGGAGTCTGGACTGGCCGAGCTGATCTGGTACAAGCAACGATGAGGATCTAAGACCATGAGTACGACACATCACATTTCATCGAGACGGCCATGTCATGTGACCATCAGGCTAAATTGACAAGAGAAACCTAGATGGTATTCAACGTCCCTCTGAAAAATCAATTGCGTTCCATTGAAGGATAGCTGTTGTCTCGGAAACGACACGCGACGGATAGCCGGGTGTGTCGGACCAGGAGTACACCTCCTTGAGCAAAAAGTCGGGTGACCGAGTTTCCCTTTTTTCGGGCTGAAAGGTCATCGGCTTATCTTGATTGATTGAGTTTTGGACTGGCGAGTTTTTCTTTTCCCGGCCCTTGATCGGATTCGATATTGTGCAAGGTGTGGGTGACACGATCCGTTACACCGTGGCTAGGGCAGTGTCTTACAGCGGTCCGCTTCCCGTCAAAAGAATCTAGGGGATGGCCGACGAGCCTCCCAGCCTCGAACCTACTCCCTTCCAAGAGCTTCTGAAGCCAATGTTTGCTCTCCAATCTTCGTCTCATCGTCATTGACTGGTGGTGAGGAAGCTATACGTGAGCCATCGCCCTGCGCCTCCGGCTCAAGGCAGCTCAGGTCATGTTTCATCGCGAGTTCTCAACGGGTTCTTAAGAAAAGGGATAAGGGATGGTGGTGGTGATGGTGATGGGGACGAAGATAAGGAACAAGGCCAGACCAGAAGTCTTAAAGTACGCAGCTGTTCACGCGCTCAGAAGGTACTAACACGTCTGCTGTTGTATTCAAATCGCTGCTTCTCACTCTCATTTCATGTCCTATACCTTAAGCTGTCTCTCCCGGTTCTCTAGCTTCTTGGGTGTCTTTGAGAACTGTAGATTCGATTTACGGCTCCACACTCATTCACTTCAATCAGACTTCCGATGCGGCTAGCTATGATATGGATTTTCACATTGTCGCTTCTCGCGGAGCTGACTTACGCCCAAATTAACTTCCCAGTCTCTGGCGTTATGGGCTACTTGGGATGTTATGTCATCACGAACATGGCACAATTTGAAACAATTCAAAATGACGCCAACGTGGAGCCCGAAAGCTGTCAAACTCAATGTTCAACTTTGGTACGCAGATTCGCTGCTTTGATGGGAACTACGTGTCTGTGCAGCCGGGCAGGCATCAATAACCCAGATGCTTATTATGACCCCGAGGAAATGTGCAGTACTCGCTGCAGTGGGAACAACAATGCTCGTTGTGGTGGGTTTGCAGATGGATTAGACCACTACAGCGTGTATTTTGGCTTCCGGGAGGTTCCACCTGTTCCGACTACTACCGAAACGACTGAATCAAGCACGTCGTCGACAGCGTCATCGAACTCGGAGTCCAGCACTGAAGTTTCGTCTTTCACCTTCTTTTCGAACTCATCCTCAACCACCTCAACTTCTTCTTCGACGATCGCATCAACGTCAGAGTCCACCACAGACCCATCCTCAATCTCCCCCCCCTCGACTTCCTCTTTAACTTCCCTGTCATCATCCTCCTCGGCCTCTGATTCAACCTCACCCTTGACTTTATCGTCGACCTCGTCTTCAGACTCTTCTTCGATTCCTTTAACAAGCTCAGAGTCCACAACAGACACATCCTCAACTTCCTCTACAATCTTATCGACTTCATCGTCAACTCTACCCTCATCATCTCCCTCATCTCCCTCATCGTCCACTCCATCATCTACCTCATCCACGTCCACCTTCTCATCAACTGCGTTGAGTTTCTTATCGACTTCAACCCCTTCGTCAGCCTCTTCTGCAAGCTCATCAAGCTCTGTGTTGTCCCTGTCGTCGACCGCAAGTCCGACGTCCTCTTTCACTTCTTCCGAATCTATCACGGCCTCGTCCCTCACAACTACCAGCATCGAAGTGACCAGCAATACCCAGCTCTCTTCAACATCAACCGGGGGTCCATTCGCAAACACGACTAGCTCTTCTACATCTTCAATTTTCCTCACATCATCTACGTCTACGGCTGACACCACTACGTCAAGCACTGAGCCAGCAACGTCCAGTGTTCCAACGTCGTTTTCTCCTTCAATTTCTTCTTCAAGCCTGAGCTCAACGACTTCCACCCTTTCAACGACACTATCATCAAGCAGCTCAACTTCCACAACTGCTCTTTCCACAATCTTTTCTAACTCCTCGACGTCCTCTATAAGCTCAATTTCGACAGGAACGACGTCTTCGACTTTTTTGTCATCTTCAATCAGTCTTGCCTCGTCTGTGAGCTCTCTATCGTCGACAAACTCTCAGTCATCAACGAGTCTCCCCTCAGTGACGTCTGTTTTACCAACGACCTCTCTTTCATCGACAGATATCCCCACGTTGAGTAGCAGCTCGACAACCGAACTGTTCTCTAGTACCGACACACTCGTCGCCTTGACTTCTTCTGACTCAACAACGATCCTGACATTCACTTTGAGCGGCACGTCCTCGGATCTTACAAGTCTACTGTCAAGTAGCATAACGGACAGCACCTTTTCTCTCAGTACAACATTCCTCGGTAGTACGACTGTTGCGGCCTCTGAAAGCACAGAGCCCACCAGCAGTTCTTCTATAAGTCCATCGTCAACAAGTGAGACAGTCTCTCTGACTGGTTCATTTGCGAACACGACGTTCACATCAATATCAGCATCTACTTCGAACCCATTGACAAGCAATGTGGATTCCGTCTCAAATCCAACCTCTTCAATCACGCAATCTCCGTCTTTAGACTTGATCACAAGCACGACGTCCGGGTCCCGTTCCATCCAAGCAAGCCAAGATACGAGTTCTTTGAGCTCGACTCCAATCTCGGACCTCACTTCACTATCCGTCGCAACGAACTTGCCAAACATACTGTCATCAACAGCCTCGGCATCGACAACGAATGCAGCAACCGTTACAGACAACTTGGCAACGGACGCAACGTTGGCATCACCCACTGCTACGCTTTCTTTTCCATCCGAAAACCCATCGCCAACTATTTCGGTAGACGGTTCCGCCACATACGGCGTTACTTCAATACCTGGACCAACCTTGAGCTCCTCCTTTATTACATCGACCCTATCACCGTCGCCAACTTCAGTGTCCATTGTTACAGACCAGCTTTTCCGATTGACCGTATTGCTGGTTGCTGCTGAATCAGCTTTGCCACAGTAACGGAGTTAAATATGCCAAGCAGAGTTTTGTTGCTGATTTGTCTTTGAGGGTTGAATTTCGATCACTGGTGTGGGCAGAACTGTTATTAGACGGCCGTCGGGGTTTCGGATATTCCCCAGGGCTAGGCGTAGAGAGGAACACACGAAATGGTCTGCTTAGTTCAGTACAGACCGGGTTCATGTTAGGCGCGGAAATAGACTTGCTTTCGTCCAATGAGACAAATTACCAATTCAGGCCACGGACTCCCGGAAGTCATAGACTTGAGAGGTTCAGTCTCCTTGACTCAATATGGTGAAGTTTGATTAATCGCGGCAAGCTATCATACTAAATTAACAGTATGAGTAGTGTCTAAACTTCAACCATTGGACTTATTTCGACATCTTTGACACAAGGATCAAAAAGTGCTGGTGAAGCCTCAAGACTTTTGCGGTGGATATACGTAATTGACATACCACCAATATGTCTCTGTGTGTGTGTCTATTTCGTTCCAAAGCCATCATGAGAGCCTTTCGCTCACAATACTTTGTTTTTCCGTTACCTCCAGAGAAGTATTGCTTCGAAGCCAAAGTCTCGGGATCACATCAGTGAAAACTCGTTAGTTACACGCGAATTGCGGAGCGGCTAGTCCAGTTAGATCAAGTGTTATTCATAGATCATTATTTTATGCTATGCGAGTCTCTGACAGTTAAACAACGGATTCACGGTGCAAAACAATTCTTGAAGGAACAACCAAACGAGTGACTTCGCTGAATTGCGCAACAGTACCTAATACTTGATCTCGTCCCACATCAATTCTCTTCCAAACTCTAACGCATTTCGTTGCGATCTGAACGATGTTTAACACCAGCTCAACTGCTAGTTGGCGATGTTCAGGAAAGCGCCACAACGTTGCCCTCCAGAGCCTGGCTCACCGACACACTACTCGCTGCGCTACCCGCCTGTCCCTGACTGCCGCCCGCGGGCTGAGATCCGGTTTGAGGTGAGCTCATCTGAGGGGAGCCTCTCTGGCCAGACTGGGAGGAGTTTCCTGGAGAACCTGTCTGCGGCGAACCCGTCTGAGGGGCCCCAGTGGCTGGCATAGCTGCTGGAGGGGCGCCACCCATGGGAGGACCCATACCGGGAGGCATCGCCAAAGGGGGGTTGGCTAGCGATACAATTCCCATTCCAACTGAGCCACCAGCTCCGGCAAATGCGGCCATGGCGCTTTGGAGCCCCTCCGCAGGAAGTTTGGAAAGAACGACCTGGCCAAGTGCAGCCGACAACATGTTCTGGTTCATGAAAGATTGGAGAAGCATCGGCGTCATGTTGATCTGGTCGAGCGTCTGGCGCTGGAGCATTGCTGACATGACCATGATCTTCACGCTCTTCGTCAAAGTATCGGCGGCGTTCTGAAGAGCGATGCCGTCAGAGATTCCGATCGGTGAGGTCGGCGCAACATCAGTACGGGCTTGTGCAAGTGCACCTTCGAGTCCCATCATCGCCGGGCCGAGAGCAGAAGCGCTGTTGGGATCGGGTGTCAAAGCCTGATATCGTGTTAGTGAATTGGACCCCTCGATTAGTGTGTAAACAATTCAAAGCCTGTTGTTCGAAGCCAACTTACTCTAATGGCTGTATCCAAGTTCGATGATGCCACTGAAATGGACACGAACGCCCCCTGAATTGTTTGGAGGTCTCTCTTTTGGACATCATTTGCTGGCGCCGCAGCCACAGTGCTGAGCACCAATGAGCCCACGACAAAAAAGGCCCTCATCCTCACGACCTTCGCTGACCAGAGCGAGAGAGATTGAGGGAGAAATGAGTGAAACGAGATCGGAATCAAACAGAAGAGATGGACAGGTGCCAGACCGGATCAACAAGTTACTTGGTTCACGCTTACATTCACCAGGGGGCATCAAAGTCTTTTATGAAAATGCAACGAACGTTTAAGATGTTGGGATGTTTCCCACGCCGGACGACGTCCCAAAGATCTGGGTCTCACCGGCAGCCGGTTGGAGTGGACGTATCTGGTAGAGCTTGCTGTGAGCGCTTCAGATCTTGCGACGCGGCGGCATCCGTCCTCTGCAGGTAGACAATCGCGAAGATCCCGTCATACTAACAAGGTCCACATCAAACCATCTGGTGCTGATCCAGACGCCCGGGTCAGGTTCTGGCCTTGAGGAACTCCCGTTTGAGGGAATAACGGAGCTCCGATCAACGTCGTAGATGGGATGAAACGCCGTCGCGGGTCACAGTTGCCTTGACAGCCTACCAATTCGGGGAACTGGCAGGAGAGTCTGAGGGGTTACTTGGAGACGGAAGTCTGTGCGATTTCTTTATACGGCTTAGAGCAAATAAAGATAGTGATGGCGAATGCGATCAGTAGACTGGCTTCTGTTGCGGGAAGCCTAGCTAAGTCATCGATTGTTAGCATGGCCAGCCGGGCGGGCTGCCGAAGTTTATTGAACGTGCCACATCTTGAGGCTGAAGTTGAGATCACTTGATCGGAGAGAAGATTGCTGCCGACTTGCGACGGCCGTCGATGAAAAGCCGGCTCCGAATGGGCAGAGATCTTCTCTGGTAGGATGACCCGCTGTAGCGAGGGATTGGAAACCGGCTCCGAGAGGTAAGGATGAGAGTGGTTCGATTAGCAGTGTTCAACGCTATATGACTCCCTCAGAACCGAGACCGAGCTACGCAGGCTTATTTGATGCTACCTCTCCCGCCAGTGGATTTCTGTGAGTCTGAGACGGTAATACTTTAAGTCATGCCCTTCGAAGGATCTGAAGAAACCCATTGCGCTCTCTCGATTCAGGGCATAATAACGCTCAAAAGCACTCACTCCAGGCTTGATCTTTTACTACAAATATTTGCTTGCTTGCTTCGGGCAACGGGGTTCACACCCGTCCATTCACGCCCGTCCGTTCATACAATTACAATGGCAAAAGAGGCTGCACAACCTGAGCGGATGCTACGAAAGAGGACGACTCGCTTCTGGTCGTGCCTCAAGAAGTGTAGTATATGACCAACGTCAGCATCGCATGTTCAGTTGTTGACAGAAACCAAGCAGCATATTTGAAAATGCTTCACATGTGAAGCAGGCAGCGGTTTCAAAAGGCATAAGTAGGAATGGACGATGTTTGAAAATTTATGAGTATCAAGCATGATTACCACCTATAGCATTCCCTCGCACAAGAGAACGAACGGTAAGGCATGGGGAAAAGAAAAAAGGCAGGGAAATATACATGTAAAAAACAACCGAGGCCTTCCTCAACCCTGAAGAGGCACGCCACCAGAATGTTCAGCATGGCCATAGCCTGCCCAATCATTTTCATCTGTCTCGTTTCCCTCTGCTTCTAAGAAGATGCTCCGGTTTTCTTCTGATAAGGATTGAAAATCGTCCATGTCGGCTGGGTTAACGAGAGTTAAGTCTCCCAATGCGGACGCTAGCCCATCCATGTTTGGCTGACCATTGGTTTCCAGCGACTGATGTGTTGGGTAAGATGAGTGAGTGTCTGAGTCAAATCTTTTGCCATCGGGTATTTTCTCTCTCAAAGCGCGAAGTGCATCCTCTCTAATCTTGCTGACGACCTTGTCAAGCAGGCTGTCTCTCTCATTCGCTTCAGCCAAGTCGTTGGCAAAAAGATTCGGGATAGTCCAATTTGAGTAGACATTCTTGTGTCCGGGACGAACTTGGATGTCTGTATTATAAGCAGCGAAGTAATATTCGCACAGCCGGCAGGTAGGTTCACTGCAGCCTATAAATTTGACGTCGTCGAAGAACGGGATGTGATAGCGATTTCGGCAATATTCTTGATCCAGATAATGCAATAACAAAATTTCGCAATGAACTATGGGTTTGAAAGACGTCCTTTGACACTGATGCATGATGGACTCATCCAAGCCACAGACCTGAAGAGTTTTGGCCTGTTCGAGAGTCGTATCACGGTCCGCCGAGTTTCCCATCATTTTCCTGATAATATTGTCCGCCGAACGCCTCTTTTGTTGCGTTTTCATACCCATATGGCTTTGGAGTGTGTCCATCGGATTTTTCATGGGTATACTTGACGGCAGCCATGTTATTTCGAAATTTTCGAACAGGTCCGGGTGGAGACGTCTGCGGCCGGAAATGATAATAGCCCGAATAGCACCGTGATACGAAGAAAGCCGTCCGATGAAGTGCTGTAGCTGACACCAGCGCTCGGACTCGTTGAAGCGTCCTTCCCGGGCTCTTTCAATGACCGATTCGTACATCAGACTTTTGCGAAAGGTGTTTGCAGCTAAAATCAGGTGTTCACCGTTGCGAGCGACTGCATTGTAATAAGGGGCCGATTTAGCATTACTCTTCCAAACATCAAGGGAAGCCTAGACCAGACTTACACCCTTCACTGCCATCCAAAGGCACCTCGGTCTTGGTCAAAGCTTGGAGATATTCTAGCTCATCAAGTAGAGGGTCTCCTAGAGAAACAACTATTTGATCAACCAAGTTGAATAATAGTTGAACACCAAAGACGCCACTGACTTGGTCAAGGGAAACATACCCGCGTCCAAGGACCTAGCCTTTAATTCTTCGATGCATTGATTCAGTCGTTGGTTAAGTCGCGACTTATACAGAGTAACTCGCTGCTTATGAATTAGGAGTATGTCGCGAAGAAGTTCGCGAAAGACCGGAGACCTATCATCGTCTCCAACGTCGATGCGATTCCGTGAACCCATTTTGTCAAGGAGGATTTGGATGGTCGTGGCTGCATATTGAGCATCTTCCGAGCTCCGCTGATTGGATGAAAAGATGTATTGCACCTTGTCAGGCTGCTGAATGATGGCAGGGGATGTGATCGTGGACCCGAATGGTCGGTTATCATAGACTTGAGCCACTTTGTTGATAAAGAACTCCAGAATTGTTCTAGAGCTGCCGTCGGGTACGCCCATTTCAGCAGCATGCCGATATTGTCCATTCTGCATCCTTCTACAGGCCTCATTAAGACCACATAGCAGGACCAAAGCCTCGTACAACCAAACCAACCTATCTCGAAGTTTGACAGTGATCACACCAATGCCTTCTACCGCCACGGTTCCTTTCGATTCAGGTATTAGTAAACTAGTTTCGGATCATGAGGGAGAGTCTCGTACGTTCTTGTCTACGGGGAACTGCTGGGTCCCCCGACATCAATTCCTTGCTTGCCATCGTAGACAAGCCCAGTACCTAGGCTGTATTATGTTCTGGTAATCAACGGAGAATCTACTTCGTAACACAGATTTTTTTTTCGAAAGGTTTGGCGAAAATGAGTTTCAAAATCGTTGAGAACGAAAGCCCAAGCGCTTTCGTTTATGGGAGCCTAACCCGCCAGAACTCCGCCAACACTCGGTTGCCTAAAGAAAGGCAGAGGAAGTCGACAGCATTGAGTCCAATACAGCCGAGGACACATCCAATCGCACTTGATCCTTGATGCAACATGCCGGTTTGATGTATCAAAATACAGAACGAGACCACCAACATTGGATGTGCGGTGTCTTCCAACCACTTAGCTTGTCTGCCGGCCACACTTGAGGTCGCCTTGCCTGCCCCCAAGCCGCATCTCACCGAAAACCCCATAACTCCACCGGCATTATGATTGGCTTCGGGTGTTTTGGCCAGAAGCTAGTTAACAGCTAAGGTCCGAGGCCGACCGCTCTAATGCACACTTCGACATGACCATTGGCCGATGGAAGCGCGAACAGTGTGCTGAGGTTGGCGTCAGGCTTTAGGTACTATTCGACACGTAAGATTGGATCTCTACGCCTGGCTTCCAAGCCAGCGTCGGCGAGTTTATCCTCACCATTTCCAACACCATACTACGCCTTTCTACCAGTACCTCAACTTAATAGGTTATCTGATGCTATATGGCGTACGTTGTTCGTCATGTTATCGAATCAACAGCGCTACCTTTCATAGTGAATGGAAATTGGAGAACTAACGTCAGGGCATTTCTCATCATTCGTACTCTGTGACTATATCATGTGAGACTTGCGCCCTGCTTTGAAATTGTCCCATTCAGTCCTTCATATCCTTCCGGGACAAAGCAAGACCCCAGTACCGCCCTATGTCATTTTGAGCCGTTCGCCGAGCCTTTTCAATAACATTAATCAGCGCTTTACGCACCCTGTCCATTCTGAGTTGTAACTGATCATTTTGGAACTCAGAGTGACCCCTTTAAGCCAGTGCAGGTGTGTAAGCAACGGAGTCGATGGAACTCATGTGCGAGGCCGCTGCAACACTGGGACTGAATGGCGGGGAAAAGATTTCGCATTCCTCGAATTCTAAGGACGTCTCACTCGGTCATAGTAGCTTACAACGCTGTGAGTTTCGTTTCGTTTCCTGGTTGCTTTATTTCGTCTGAACGGCACATGGAGGGGGGCACATTGCTGACTAGGTTGTAGTCCATACTTTTGGCAGCGTCAGCTTGGATATTGGCGCAATGAACAATTACGACCAAGAAGCCCCTCATGAGTATGAGCTCTTTGAACAAGTCGACCAAGGGGGGTTCCATTTCGAAGACGGGAGCAATATGAATGCCGAGAATTTACCTTTTCAGGATAGGGGCCATCACTTGGGCATCCCAATGTTCGGTGGATCAACCGATGATTCACACAACCCCATGTCCTTCGTCCCCATTTCCGGAACTGCACCCTCAGGATATTAGACTCCTGAGGGTGGATGGTCGCAGAACGAGAGTCACTGTCCCGACGTGCGACCATCGCAGGTTCCAGAAGAGTGGAAGTTACAAGACGAAGAAGCAATGATGTTGGCTGAACGTAAAATGGAGGAAACCAAGTATGAATGTAGCAAATGTGGGAAAGGCTTCCCTAGACAACACAGGCTCAAGTAGGTCGTGGGGTTCCCAGTACTGCGTTTGGGATGGAAGTAGAGCTAATAATGATACAGCAAACATATGAAAACACATACAAAGCCATACAAGTGTCTATTTAGCATGCCGAGAGCCACTCCTGATCGATGCCCCGCCGAGTTTGCGGAGAAGAAAGACCTCCTTCGTCACCGAAACACCAACCATGTAAGAGTCGACGGACCATACAAGTGCCCTGACTGCGGGGAAGAACTAGGAAGGTCAGACTATGTATCGCGTCACCTCAATGAGTCTTGCCGCATGAGAAAAGGTGGTAAACAGGCGCCGTGTAGGTAAGGCAAGTCTTGGTGGTGGACTTCATACTTCTGGAGTTACCTTACTTCGCGATTCCTTGTTTCCGACTTCATTCTTCATTCTCGCCGGACCTGCGCTGCTCTTACATTCCTCGGTTGACATTCCCCGCAACGGTCTTGGCAATCTTTCCCAAATGAGTTTTCAGGAAGTCGCTCGATCAGTTGTTCGTGTGCTGGCCCCTACACTCTTTAGAACCCGTAGCATTGATTCAATGGCTCTTCCAACCTCCCTCAGGCATACGTCGTGTTCTTCTTGTTGATTCGTGATCTGAACAGTCAACCAGCCGACGCAGGTAGGAAGCAAGCCCCACCACCTCACTGCCTGCGGCAAGACGCAGTTTGACGAACATGCCCTCGATCCGGGCCTCTGGTAGCTCGTACTAGCAACAACTTTAATCTAGTTAATGTTAGCGCAAAGATAGCCGCGAGCGGAAAAACGCATGGCATGATGCGCATTATTTCGGGCAGTGATCATGATCATTCATTGGACGGAGCCGAGAGCGGAAAGAGGATGTCTCAGGACTGGCAAGTTCATTGGTCGTGCAGGAATGTCAACTTCCATCGTCAGATGAGCGCCGAGAGCCGGAGACGCCAGCCGCAAACAGAGGTGTAGAAGTAAACAGAGGCTGCTTTTGATGCGATGATATGTGGCAAAATGGAAGCATGGTCAACAAATCTTCAAAATCACTCATTCCAATGTTGCGGATCTTAAATAGCGGGGTTTGCCCGCGGAAGCCAAGGACTCTGTTGCTCCATCGTCGTAAGGATTCCTTGACCAAAGATCAAAGATGAAGTGGACTGCTTCCCTCACAATTGCGCTTGCCGCGTTGCGGCAGGTTGCTGCTACGAACTCAACATCATGCACCCCGAGGCTAATCAGCTACTGGATCAACGCCAACGCCTCCATCTCAACGGTCGAGTCGGTCGATGCGGGCAACGGCTTCTCCGAGGAGGGCAACGTCGCCTTCCCGGGTAATGTCACGAACTTGCCCAGTCTCTGCGCCGTGAGCTTCATCGCAAAGACATCGGAAGGAAATGAGTACAAGTTTGCCATGTTCCTGCCAGACGAGTGGAACAACAAGATCCTTACTGTTGGGAACGATGGCTTTTCGGGAGGCGTCAACGCTCCGGCCATGGCCGTCGGCGTCAAGTACGGCTTCGTCACACTTGGAACCGATGCCGGTCACAACTCTACCCAGAGCAACCTCACCTGGGCGCTGAACAACAATGGAGCCAAGCTCGACTACGGACACAGGGCGTTGCACAACTCTCTCGCACTGGCTCAGAGAGTTGTTGAGAAGTACTACGGTCTGGCTCCTACTGCGTCTTACTTCTCCGGCACGTCAGACGGCGGTCGACAGGGTCTCAAGGCTGCTGAGATGTACCCTCGTGACTACTCGGCGCTCTTGATCGGTGCCCCGGCTTGGTGGCAGAGCCATTTGCAAAGCTGGAGGATCGCGATTGGCATCACCAATCTGCCCACCGATAATGCGAAGCATATCCCAGCCGAGAAGTTCACCGTGATTGGCGATGCCGTTAGAAAGCAGTGCGATGCAGCGGACGGAGTCGAGGACAGCATCGTCAGCGACCCCGCCAACTGCACTATCAACTATGACCTCTTCACCTGCGGTAAAGATGGTGTGGACGCGACAGCTTGTCTGTCCGCTGAGCAAGTCACCGTCGCTCAGGCGCTGTACGCTGACTACAAGGTCAACGACGAAACTGTCTTCCCTGGCGTCAGCCCCTCCTCCGAGTACGGATGGGGTTCGCTGCTGGGTGGCGGTAACGGTTCTGAGCCGAACGAGGTGGCCGTCGGCTACATGAAGTATTTCCTCTTCAATGACGCGGAGTGGGCGTGGTCAAGCTACAACGAGACTGTCCCCGCGTACGCCAACGAAACAAACCCCGGTGAACTAGACGTCAACACCTTCAACCTGACCAAGTTCTCCAGCCTCGGCGGCAAGATCATCATGTACCACGGCCTGTCAGATGCTGATGTTCCAGCCAAGGCATCGCAGGTCTACTACGACAAGGTTGTTGCGCAGTCCGGCGGCGACGTCGAGGCCGTTCGCGCTTGGTTCCGTCTCATCTTCCTCCCAGGACTGGAGCACAAGACCACAACCGTCGACGCGCCTTGGTACATCGCTGGACCTGGACAGGCAGAACAGCTGCTCGGCGGTGGCAACTACTCGGTGCCAGGCTATTCCGACGCGACACACGATGCGCTTCTTGCGCTCCAGCAGTGGGTTGACGGCGGTGCCGCGCCGGACTCGCTCATCGCAACAACGTGGAAGAACGCGACTGATCCGACTACTGAGGTCCTAAGACAGAGGCCGGTTTGCCCGTACCCGTCAATCCAAAAGTTCACCAGCGGTGGTGATCAGTCGAAGGCTGAGAGTTTCACGTGCTCAACTTAGAGTAACAGTGAGTTGATGGCATTGAGTCAACAAGAATGGTCAAAAAGACAGCGGCAGGCAATTGTAGCCAGCCGGAAGCGGCGTTAGGAGCTAGAGTACTGCATAATAGCAATAATGTTTAATATGATACAAAATGGAGGAAATACTCCAGTTAATGCATTTAGTGGTTAACTGAATAAGCCGACGTATCCGCACCACGTGACCCCGCGCCAGTTTGCTGACAATGCAACCAGACAGATCCGACGCGTCGCCACTTTGCAACTATCAATGCCATGCGAGTGGAGGGGCATCATCAATCCTCACGCATGTGACGTGAAACTATCAGGACCGGCAATATACTCCACCAACACACACGGCATTGACTAAGGAGACATGCATTTCCCGATCGTTGCTCCGGCATCTCCATACGCTTCTCTTAAAACGTTGTCCATCATTTCACGATGACGGCATCGGCGACAGGCCCGCCGTCCCTCGACGAGGTGCCAGAAGATGCCCATGGGGATTCGGAGCATGACACACTCAAATACTCCCTCCTGGGTCCATCTCTTACAAAAGCTGGGCAGGATGCTGTCGATCAGACCAAGGTATGTCTCCAGCCTGCCCTATGGCGGGGTGCCAATCTCCCTAACAGTGGCCTACCAGGTATCCGATATCATCTACAATGCCTCGAAAGGATCAAAATTCTTCAATCGTGAAGAAGAACGCGACAAAACCTTGACAAAAAAGATTGAACAGATCCTCGAAAAGAAACGCCACCTCGAGAAGCAAGACCTCAGTCGAGAACTTCGCCTCGCTGACCAGCTCATCACACAGTTGGAGATGTCCCGAGACCTGACTCAATACATCGTGCATGTCGACTGCGATGCGTTTTATGCTGCCGTTGAACTCCTAGACCGGCCCGAACTCAAAGATATCCCCTTCGCTGTTGGTGGCGGTGTTCTGACAACGTGTAATTACGTTGCGCGAAAGTATGGATGTCGGAGCGGGATGGCTGGGTTTGTCGCCAAGAAGCTATGTCCCGAATTGGTCCTGCTCAAGCTCAACTTTGAAAAGTACACTGCAAAGGCACACGAGGTCCGCGAGATCCTAGTCGAATACGACCCTCGATTCGAGAGTGCAAGTATTGACGAGGCGTACTTGAATATTACGGAATACTGCACGAATAAGGGAATCGAGCCGGCCGAAGCCGTGGAGCAGATGCGGCGAGAGGTCCACGAGAGAACCAAGATCACAGTGTCAGCGGGTATCGCAGCAAATGCGAAGCTTGCCAAGATCTGTTCAAACATGAACAAGCCAAACGGCCAGTTTGTTCTGCCAAATGATCGAGGCGAAATCTTGCGTTTCATGGCGAAGCTTCCCCCCAGAAAAGTCAATGGTGTTGGTCGTGTGCTTGAGCGGCAATTGGCCGAAATTGGTATCAAGACTTGCGCAGACATCTATCCTTATCGCCAATTCCTCCGACCGCTTTTTGGCGACAAGGCGTACGAATTCCTGATCAATGTCTATCTTGGCCTGGGGCGCACCAAAATTCAGCCGGCAGAGGAGTACGAGAGGAAGAGTGTCGGTACCGAGAGCACTTTCAAAGATATGTCTGATCCTCAGCTATTCAGAGAAAAGCTGAAGTGGACTGCGGAGGAGCTGGAGAAGGATATGAAGAGGGCAGAAGTCAAGGGTCGCACGCTGGTTCTCAAGGTGAAGCTTCACACGTACGAGGTCTTTACGCGACAAATCGTCTTACCAAGAGCAATATGTCTGGCTGGCGACCTTTATCATTTCTCCGTTCCCATCTTGGCGAAGTTGGAGGAGGAAATGCCGGGGATGATGCTGCGCCTAATGGGCCTACGATGCACCCACCTTGTCAGCACGAAGAAGCCAGATACGATGGCATTCTTTGGTTTCAGATCACGAAGACCTGATGCCCTGGCATCACCCGAGAAGGCTCCCAGGCTTGTGCACTCTGGACCCAGCGGTGAACTTGACGATGACGGCTGGGAGCGGTGGCCTGAAGAATCACTTCTGGGGCTTGACAATCATGAGGATTTCCGAGCGGTTGACATCGAGAGCGATGGTACGAACATCGACAGCGACCCAAGCCCAGCTAGGAGACACGGCAAGGAGATTCTACCCAATCCTGTGCGGGAATACGCACCCGTCAACGATGAGATGTGGGATTGCCCAATTTGCAATCGCCCACAAGCGCCGGATGAACGGCAGTTCAACGAGCACATCGACCTCTGCCTCTCAAGACAGACCATTCGCGAAGCCATGCACGAGGACATGCCCCCTGCGCCGCTCTCGAGGTCGACGACGCCGGACGTA
Source organism: Colletotrichum tamarilloi (assembly GCF_030869305.1). Classification (NCBI taxonomy): domain Eukaryota; kingdom Fungi; phylum Ascomycota; class Sordariomycetes; order Glomerellales; family Glomerellaceae; genus Colletotrichum; species Colletotrichum tamarilloi. The sequence continues at coordinate 18,242 of NW_026849569.1, read as the reverse complement.
AAAAAGGTCAAGGTCGGTGGAGAAAAGAAACGCGGCAGACCACCCGCGAGACCGCCGAGTGACGACCCGCGGCAGAAGAAGCTTTGTTTTGGATGAGCTGTGATGACAACCCGCACTAGATGATACCCGTAATATTACATGATCTCAATAGCTTTGCCGGGCGTGGAGAGGCCTAGTCAGCCCACCGTGCCTTTGTCTGCCACGAGTCAAACTCGGTACCCCGGACGGCGACTCACTTCTTCCTCCTGGGCAGTTCTGTTACTCACACTATCCGCCTTGATCACATACTGGCATCCTTGAACACGACAATTGCAGAAAAGTTCTCAAGTTGAGGTGGCAAAAGCCGGCGAACATTTCGCTCCGGGGACCTGCAGGTTCATGTCCGCGCTAGCTAGCGCGCGATGGGGACGCCACGGCTCCTTTAGCCTTCAGCGCTTGGGGCCTTCGTGATCCAATAAAGCAAGGCATCGAGAGACGTCCTATGAAACTTTCCAACCCATGCGTTGGATTCCTCACAGATCGACAGGAGTGATCTCGCTTTCCAGATAGATCCACTGTCTTTCTGTGCGCCTCTTCGCGGATAAGCATTCAAGATCCGTGATATTTTTCTCCGTGCGTCTATCGTGCACCACAGTTCTTTCTTTGAACGCATGAGGTTTACGTAGGTCCGAAGGCATGCCGTTGCAATTTAATCAACCGGGCCAGAAAACGGCGCAACGCCGCGCCCTCTCACGATGGCTCACTTGCAGGATCCTTCTCTCAACTGGGTTATCATGGCGCCAACGTTGCAAGCAAGTGATTAGTGACGCCTAACCAAAAAGCAACATGACGTTGGAACTTTGGGCTGGCTGTTGTAAGGGAGAGTGATCCAGAGCCACGTGTGGAGGTTCGCGGATAGGATTCAGAGCAGCCACCTGTATCAGAATAGATGATTTCCTCCCTTTTTCTGGATTGGTCGGCCGATGGCTCTCACTTGCACGGTATCAGAAATCAGAAACAGAAGCTTCTATGTTGGCTGTGAGTCTCATGAAGTCTCCCTGCGCTCGTTCCTCGACAGAGTCAGCACACATCGTGAGATTCGGACCATGGGCCAGACTTCACGCAGCTGGCCAGGGCCCTAACACTCATCACACCAATTCGTGTCTGCAGTCACTGTCTCATTCTCGTTCAGCAGTGACAAACTCGAGATCAAGAGAACCGTGCGCCGGCGTTATCTCAGATAAAGCAATGTTTTTCTCTTGACAGGTCCGATTCAGCGACTCATGGATCCTCACACTATCCAAGGCTCTACGGTAATGATCCGCTTAGAGATCTGCGATGACGCTTCGTCTTACGGATCTTACGCTGGTCAACGGACTGTCTACTGGCTGAATCGCTAGGCGACATGGGCCCCAAGAAAAAACCGCGACGACGGCCAAACAGAACGTTACCCATCATGGCTCAGCTCTACGAGAGTCCGGCTCCTAATTAGCGTCCGGAAGAGAGACGTCCCTTGACACTAGCGCTAGCGACCTGCTTTTGCATATGCAACCGACGATCCACACTGGAGGCCATCGTCTAAAACCGCGACTATTGCTTGCACCCTCCCACTCCTACTGAGGGCGGCGCCTGTGAGGGGATGCAGCCGCGCTCCCTTGCGTTGCAGTTTCACTTCAACGGCCCCCAGCTCGGGGCCATGAAGGCTGGCCATTTCCTTTCAGAACAGCAACTGACAGGACTCGGCGTTCAACTCGTCTTCAAATCCTCCCTGCGTTGAAAAGACTTTCGAGATGTGATCGACATCGAGGGCCAGCGCTATCGTTGACGTAAACAGGGATCTGCACGACGGTGCGCCGGCCTCACCACCGCGTTTGGCTTACCTCGAAAAAGCACGATGGGTTCGCCCAAAGTCTTCTAGAGTGATTTCTGGCTGGTGAATCACGGGTGACTGGGAAAGCACTTTCGCATTCCTCGAGGAACCTTGTTTTCCAGCCCCATCTGCATTCCAGCATATAACCAAGACCATCCTCGGATTTTAACCATGGAGAATATCTAGATAGCTCTATTCCCTACGCTCCTTTTCTGCTCGCCAGACGGCAGCTTCGCACATCACTATCAGATATTGAGTCAACGAGACAGAGATCAGTCATTATGGAGTCAAGTGCAGAGGCCACGCCTACACCAACTGCCGCAGCAGCGGCGCCTTCGCTCAATACTGCGCCAGTTGCGGTCTTCTGGCTTGCCTGGGGTGGGTTTTGGACAGTGCTTTTGCTCTGTGGTATGGCATTTCTCTTTGTCAACCGCAAAATGCCTTTTCTGAGGATCCGCGGTCTGGCTTTGTCGTTTGGCGCTGTCACTATGCTCCACCTCTACTGGCTTTCGGTGCAGATCGGGCTTGCCATCGGCCAGTTCGTTCCCGATGGCGCCGAGTTTTGGGTGATGGGCCTCTACCTCCCCTTCGGCATTGCTCTTTTCCACGCTTCCAACAGCCGGTTCCTCCACATCGCCAAGGCGCAGCGGAAATATGCAGATAAGCCGCTCACACAGTCCAACTCACAGTTGGACACCGGCAACGGGCCGGACAAGACCCTGACGGGGAAGTTCCGGAAGCTCGATTACACCACCAAGATGCTAGCCGTTGTGTGCACGGGCATGCTTGTGCAAGTGAGTTGATGCAGGGTCAGATGGCGGGGCATGTTTGACAGTTGACACTTGATGGCTGACGTGCTTCATCATCAGCTTCTCCTAACAGTGGTCATGTATCTGGTCTCGCGCAAATATCACCCGTCGTTTGGTATCCCCGGCACTGAAGTGACTGGAACTCCAGCGCAGCAAAAAGTCGAGATGGGTAGGGGCTGGGAATGGTGGCCTTCTGTATTTTGGCAATTCCTCTGGGCTTGGCTGGTCGCACCTGTGATTCTCTGGAAATCACGTGGAATCCAGGACACTCAAGGGTGGCGCCTGCAGACCATTGCATGTTCTATCGCAAGGTGAGTTGAAATCCAGGTTAGCGCTTTGTCGCTTCTCCGTGACAAACACCCCGAGCCAACACTAACGAGTTCAGCCTTCACGCTACCCCTATGTGGCTTGTCGCCTTGTACGTCCCAGCGATGGCGCCCGTCAATGCCTACTTCATCCCCCCGCAGTGGTAAGTTATATGAAGCAACGCATGGACACGTTCTTCCTCCCGAGCTCGATGTTGACTTACTCCTAGGATCTGCCTCTCCATCACCTTCATTGAAATCTTTGCGATCTTCATTCCCTGCTGGCAAGTCGTCAAGCATAAGACTCTCAGACAGGAAACGCTTGAGTCCATCGCTGTTTGGGAAGCCAAGAACAAGTCACGCGCCGGGAGAGACTCTGTCATCACCGGATCGACCAAAGTCGGAAGCCAAGCTTCCATCAGTTGGAAATCACTTGCGCAGCTCGAAAAGGACACCAGCCAAGCAGAAAGTGTCTACACGATGGGCGCCCTCGAGTACGTCTTGGACAAGAACCCCGAGCCCCTCCGCAAGTTCTCTGCCCTCAGAGACTTCTCCGGCGAGAACATTGCATTCCTGTCAGCCGTTGCCGAATGGAAGTCATCAATCCCTCAGAGCCCCGGATCATCACATCGATCGGCCGAGATCTCACGGGAACGTTTCAACCGGGCCCTGCGCATCTACACCGAGTTCATCAGCCCTTACCACGCCGAGTTCCAGATCAACATCGCATCACAGGACTTGAAGCGGTTAGAAGGCGTCTTCGAAGGCGCAGCTAGAATATTATACGGCGACCGAACGGAGCGCTTCAGCGATCCTGTGGTACCATTTGAGGATAACAGCTGGGGTGGACCTGAGTCAACAGCGGGTGGCTCTGAGATGAGCTGCGTATCACGAGATGGCAGCGGAGACCCCATTGCGGACCGGGTGCAGTACTGGGGCGAGATTCCCGAGGCTTTCAACGCTGCTGTCTTCGACGACGCGGAGTCGAGCATCAAGTACCTCGTCCTCACCAACACGTGGCCCAAGTTCGTCAAGGAGAGGAGGTACTCACTAGACTCTGAGGACTCTGGGGAGACGGTTGAGACATTTCAATCATCGTCAACGCTGTCGTCACGGGTTAAGAAGTACTTCCGCACCATGAAGGTCGTGGTATGATTTTGGAAGACACGAAGCAGGACACGGCATTGGTTGTTTTCACTTTCCTTTTTCCTGCGATGATATCCCCAGTCTGCATGAGTTTCCCATACCAATTTGTAATTTACTATTACCATAAAAGCCAACATCAATGCCAAAGTCACTGCTATGCACCTCATTCTCCCATCGCAAGATGCATGCAGCGTGTTGTAGAATCTGAGACACAATCGACATCCATCCACGTGTGCTCTCTATCTCCGTAACCTTACAGCTATGGAGTTCCAATGATCAAGCCAAACTCCGTGGAACCACACCTCCAGCGCCTCTGTCCTCTCCTTTGCGGTGGCCTACTCGTGCACAGCCATGTGGCGAACGTTTAGATCCGAGATCGCCACGCCACGGGCCGGGGCACAAACAAAGGCGGAGCGGGCGTTGGAGGCAGTCGACTTCGGCATGTCGTGGACACGAGGACAGGATCAATTATGATCTTGTCGCTGCGGGAGATGCCGCTGTGGAAGGAGAAGGAAGAATCATGGTAGAAAGCTTTAAGCTCTCAAGATCGGAGGCGCCAAGGTTAATGGATGGCGGAAGACGTTTACGTATTGGTGTCTATCGGTGTCGCCTTTCCCGCGTGTATCTTCGCTAAGCTGACTGGCTTCAGACTTGACTTTAGACTCAGATCAAGGTTTGCATCGTCGCCCATGTCTCACCCCAAATGCCAAAGGCGCGGACTTTTCCTTCGATGATTCTTGAGCTATGGCTTTTCTTCTATAGCAATGTCTATAGAGGTACCTCTGCAATTGAAGGCTTATCTTTGCGTGCGTATCGTCATACTTGCGATTCCGCTTCCGGATGTTCGGAGTCTGTGAGACTGTAACACCAACTCAAAAAGTCTCGGTCTAACCGTGTGTAACTGTAACCATGATTCATGGATTCCAAGGATTCTTTTCCAAGATTTTGGTAACGTTCCCAGATTGGAAGACATGGGGAGTCTTCAGGGTTTGGCTTCCCAAGTGATGATGAATATCGGGTGGATGGATGTTACCGACGGCCCGCCGGGCGGCTGTCGTCCACAATCCCGTACCGGCCGAGAGTGTGCTCAACCTGCATCATGACCGCTCGGGATGATTACATATCCCACCAGCTTATGCGTCATGTTTAAGTTTCAAGGTTGTCTAAGAGAATGGTTGTAGGTCTGTGGATGAAAATGGTTTGAGGCGATGGTAGAAACGAGTCGGGTTTGTTCAATGTAAAGTAGGTATCCTTTCTTTCGGCGACGAATTGATAGACCTTTAGGTAGAAACAGCTGCGCAAGCTCACCGTAATTGTACTGATTAACCATAGATCAATCCATGTTGACTCTTAGAAATGCAGTTTATGAATCTTTAAATACCCTAGATGGAATTCAGTCGTTTGCTACTAACTCAGAGTTCCAGTCTACGGTGATTGGATCGGTTTTTAGTACACATCTTCAGCGCATCACAACATCAGAGACACACGCGACGATCCAGGGTCTTCGTACCCCGTACAGATAGTCCAATCGCCAGGAAGAGAAACACCATGACAAGGAGAAAACGCCCAAAAGGGAATCTCGCATGACACTCGAAACGTCCCCCTCGTGCCCCTCCCGGCCGTCGTCGCCAGCACCGGAGGCCGGTGAGGCCACGAGTGGATACCCCGCCAGCGCCGAGACCGAATCGGGTGCCGCGGCGACCGCTGTGCCGCTGTTCTACAGTGCTAGTGCTCACTCCCGTCCCTGTTCTTCAGCAGGGAAGGCGGCGCCAAGAGCATCAACTTTCATCCGAAGCTTACCTCCAATGGATGGCAGACTCCACGCGGCCTCATGCACGTCAACTTTGGAGATACAAAACTGTCGCGATTCGACGTTGTTGAAGCAGTCCGTTGTGCCGCTGAGTCGTTATCTCATTCTGAGAATCTCATCCGCACAACTTGGACCAGACTGCCTATCCCAAAAGCATCTTGATAATCAAGGCCATGGCGGGACTCGTCGTATATGCGGCCATTGTCGCTACTATCGCCATCTCCATTCGTCTCTTCTACCTTCGACTCTTACCTAGGCCGATCGCTGGTGGACCGCCGTTCAACCTCGATTCTGCTAAGCGAATCCTGGGAGATGCACCGTACTTCATCGAACTCGACAACGCGGGGGAATACTGGCTCAAGTTCTTCACGCAGCTGCTCTCCAAGCACAACACCCCCATTGCTCAATTATTCCCTGGACCTCTCGATAGGACGCACATCGTCATTGCAGATTACCGTGAGGCCCGCGACTTGATGTCGAAGCGGAGCAAAGATCTCGGCCGTGGAGTTAGCAACAACATCACCTGGAATAGTGTGATTCCTGGGCACTTCATCGCCATGGAAGATTCGCATCCTTCTTTCAAGGACACCAAGTTCCTGACTAAAGATCTCATGACACCAAGCTTCTTACATGGGGTACGATAGCGCTCGTAACTAAGAACCTTGAATTTGTGGTGTGTAGTGCTGACAGAATGCAGGTATCGGCACCAGCATCACATAAAATGGTTCACAAATTCATAGAGCTCTGGAAAACCAAAGCCGCCATCGCTCATGGACGGCCTTTTGAAGCCGACGGCGATCTCGAGGCTTTTACCTACGACATCATGAACGCTGCTGCTTTTGGCACCTCTGTGGAAGATAGCTACACACATGAGAGACTCTTGCTGCTTCCCTCACCAAATGGATCCGAATCGCCCAAGTCTGACGTCTCACAACTTGCAGAGTTCCCGAAACCCTTTCCACCACCGCTTCTATTCGCCCTAAATACTCTGAACGAAAGAATCAACGGTGCCTTCCGCGCACTCATCCCCAAGCTCTTCTTTCTCTACGACAACAATCGACCGACTATCCGCCGGGCATTTGGCTTGAAGAAAAGCATTCTCCAGTCTCATATTGACCGCGCCGTCGAGAAATTGTCCTGCAGTGATTGCTCAAAGGAGGAGTTCGCCTCGGCAGTGGACTACATCGTCTCGCGTGAAATTTCAGCAGCCAAAGCCGCAGACCGAGAGCCAGTCTTTGACTCGGCAAGGATACACGACATGATTTGGGGCTACCTCGTTGGCGGCCAGGATTCTACACACAGCACGCTCTGCTTCACGGTCAAATACCTGGGTATCCATCAGGACATTCAGTCCAAGTTGCGAGAAGCGCTGCGGCTGGCATACCCAGATGCAGCTTCAGAGAAGCGACAGCCTACAATTGACGAGATCACCAAGACTCACGTACACTACCTCGACGCATTCATCGAAGAGACTCTGCGTCTGAGCAGTCCCGCTGGAGCCATCATGAAGGAGACGCTCGTAGACATGGACATATTTGGGTACCGCATACCCAAGGGAACGCCTCTCGTCCTTCTCTTGGCGGGGCCAACGGTCTCAGAAGCAGGTGCCAAAATCGACGAGGCGAAGCGGAGTGAAACATCACAAAAGGTCGCCAACGAGGGCGTCGGAGATTGGGCGCTGACCGAATATCCTCCCGAAGAACTTCACCCAGAACGCTGGTTGGAGCCCGACGAGAAGGGCGAAATAGTGTTCAACAACAAAGCTGGCCCGTTTATGAGTTTTAGTTACGGCCCTCGGGGATGCTGGGGTAAAAGACTGGCGTACATGGAGTTGAAACTGATCATTACGCTGTTGATTTGGAACCTGGAGTTTATGGGGTTGCCTGCTGAGTTGGAGGATGATGCACTCCTTGAAGGAATATTCACCAAGCCGAAGTCGTGTCTTGTAAAGTTGAGGAGTTGAGCACTAGAATGTCGAGAGCGACTCTAGAGGGAACCGAAGAGGTCACTGACCAAATGCTAATCACCAAAGGGGAGAGTCGGCTCAATTAGGCTGGAGGATCAAGTTATATAGGCTCAACTGCAGCATCCCTCTACTCATTCATGCGCTGTGAAAATACACCCTTTACTACTGTTGTTGTTTGCGTTCGACATCTCAACTGGCTGGGCCCTGTTGTTCTCCCAACCTAACGCAACAGCATATACGTAGTCCAAATGATGCGATTCGATCACTGAATATAAGTTTATCAACGCTGCCTATAAGACTGGCTACATGCAATCAGGTCGCTCCCGTCCAAACGCCATCCCAGGTTCCCGTCTCCGGTATGACCTCATTCTGTTTAAAGATGATTTCCCGCTCGCAAGTAAATGTATGCTTCTGCCAGTGCTTTCCAAACTCAGCAAACAAATGAACTCACAATCGTTCACCTTCGTAATCTTTCCAAGCTACATAAAGTCTTCCTGTTCACCATGCAGCGCGAATTCATCAACTTGCTGGGCCTGCCTACCCAGTGCCTTGGATGTTGGGCAATTTTAATACAGCAATGTAGTAATCACATTCCTCCGCCGACAATCCGTGAATGAACTCCATAACCGTCGGATGCACGTCGATCGCCCCTGCTCCTTCAGAGTGTTCGACTTGTTGAGTTTGCGAAGCTGGATTGTTCCTCTGATCTGCCAAGTAGATTTCGTCGTCGATGAATGACGTCGAGGAGTTTTCTCCTTCGGGATCCAGTAAGAATGTCATGGCGTTTCGTATGCTCCTGTTGAGAATAGCCTTGTTTGCGTCACTAATGTCCGCTAGGTAATTCAAATGATGTTCGTCAGTCACGAAGATTGACGTAGTTACCTGCTCGGGTGGAAGACCACAGGATTGAGCGAGGAATTGCAAACTTACTCTGCATCCCGAAACCGGGACGATCGTTTCCAAACTGCGAACGCCATAGGCTGGAAATGCATGTGATGCGGTGATTCCTGTGCTGATCCTCTGGTCGAGGTCGACTTTGATCGAGCATGCTGATGATGGCGACAAAATGATCCCAGCCCTCAATAGTAAGTCGATAGGTTGGATGCTCTTCCAAAAGTGGGGTTGTCGCTTTGGACTGGTAAGGTTTTAATCCTCTGGACCTGGCATTATGTCGGCTGCCGATGGCTCCTGTGCGGCGTTGTTCAGCGGCCTCCTCGCGGGCAATAAGGTGTTGATCGTTGATGTGGACGTGACATTGCCAGTTGTGCTGTCTGTTAACCACTGTCAGCTACTCGTACATAAGTAGCTACCTATTTCAATAACTTGAGGCAAAGTAGAACAATCCCATACTTTAGATCGCAAGCGCGCGTGAATATACGTCGACAATTCTTGGGGGCCGTGGTACCGTACATCAAAACCACCACGCAGATCAAGAAGTCCGCCTGCTCGTTGTCTTGAGTTGTTGCATTAGTATTAGAGACAGAAGTGGTGGCAGTTGTGAGAGTTGTGAGAGTCTGTTGGCCGGCGCTAACCGAATCCCTCTGCGATTGCGCCGTGGACGGCGCTGTGGACGTGCTGGGGCCGACGACATGACCGGCGATACCGCCGGTGGTGGGAGACTCCTCGATTCCCCTGCGTCCGGAAGGCGGGGTTTGAGTCGAAGACTGGCTCGGGGCGAGGACATTCGTCTGATTCAGCGCCTCCTGAACTCGGGATCGTCGAACGTCTGATCTTTCGAAAGGGATGAAGTTGTCTCCGCGGGGGATTAACTGCGAACAGTAGCATTAGCATCGGTGCTTCATGGAGTGGCGGACATGCTTCGCATGCTCTTCCCTGAAAGGATGGAGCAACCTTGCATTGAGAGCATCCGATCCCATGGGATGGGGCCGAGATGAGATGAGCGGGAGTGCCGCAAACTTCAGCGACGGTGTGGAGAAACATGGGATGATGGGCAGGGAAAGCTTGTGTTGCGAGCGGCCCAGATGCATGTAGGAAGGCATCTGAAAGGCATCCGACAACTTACCGGGTCTCTGCTGCCTTGCCCATTGTCTTCGGCAGACATGTTGGCAGCTCAGAGTCAACTTTGCGAGGTTCGTGATGTGGTTCGCCAGGAGGTTTCGATCTTTGGGTATATAATGAAAGGATGAATTCGGTTTCGACTTTGGATGGCGGCGCGGGAAGAGAGAAATCTTAGGCTGAGTTGCCAGCGTCCCTCCAGCACAACGGTGCTTTGGAGGTGGTGCGGGGGACGTTATCAGCCCGTTGGGTGGTGGCTTGACGTTCCTTGGCAGTACTTTTTTCTCCACGAACATTTCATCGGTAAGAATCCAGTCAAGGCACGGATATCTCCACGAGATTTCCCCTGCGCAAGCTGCTCTACTCCAGAGCTAGCTGCCCCGTACCGGAGCAGCGCCTGTACCGGAGGGTGTTCTGTACCTTGCATAAGGTAGGTATGGCACCCTTGAGCCGCTGTCACCATTGGTCGTGGACAAATTGTTGGTTGGGGCTAGTTAAGGCGACCTTATCCCCATTCTTCGTGAAGAAATCCAAGTTGGGGCTAATTAGTGAGCAGAGGATGTTGCCCGACGTCATTGGCAAAGCTCCATGATGCGGTTTTCGCACCGCCTCTTTACAACCACAACAACTCGAAGCCTTTGCAAAACACCTCGACTTCGGAGGTACTCTCTACTCTGATCAAGCTTCGGGCACGAGGAAACCGAGTACGTACGTACGTATAGCTTGATCGTGTTCAGGGGCTCCGACATAGGGTACGGTACAGCACCACAATCCCGGCGGTGTCCGGCTCTCTAGCGTACACTACTCCGATGCAAGCCGTTACAAAGCCGACTAGAGAGTCGCGAATTCAACAACGCGCGGCGGCGCAAGAATTGTCACCAGCACACCGTGGACTCACCGATTCCGGATCTTGGCTGTTGTTTGTCATTCAATAGTAACAAGAGGCTCAGCACCGTATTTCCCGACTTCGCAACACCATCTTCAGCAAAGTCCATTAGTGTGATGGCTCTTGCTCACGTGCAACACCGCCTTTGGTCCTCTAGCGTAAGTTGTTGGCGCTCGCAGTGGACATACGGTCCTAGGAACACTTGTTGGCGTAGCTCGAGACACAACATGTGCTGGACTTGATGCGCGCCTTCGCGCTCTCGCAATTTTTCTACACAATTTGATCCCATCGTGACGTATCACACAGTTACAAATCATGTCATCCTCGGTATCGGTGTCATGTGGTGGTTTCCTGCCCAGAATCACGGACTTATTCGTGTTGTCAAGACTCGTTGTCCTCGATTCTGTAGATACGCTCACGAACCCGCTACTGTGGACTTTTCCACACATCTACGTAGATGTCGTAATGATATCCTCGGTAAGTCTGCTCCAACTGCCGGTTGACGCATTATTATAAAGTCTCTGATGCCACTCCTGGAGGGCTTTAATGGAACAAACAGACTACACACCAGACTATACACCAGAATAACACACCAGACCACACCATAAATACAGCCTACTTTGCTCGTCAAGAACCACCAAATATCTCAAATCATGGCAACAAAATCCTGCCTCCTCCTCACCAAATCCTCCATTTCTACACGCCCTGGTGGCACCATCTTGGCAGCGGCCAGCTACGAAGATCCGCAAGGGCTCGTGGAAGCTATCGAAGGCACATTTGAGGCGAACACCAGCAAAGCCAAACACTTCCTCAAGACCAACGTATTGTGTCTCAAGCCGACTGTATCGATCGCCACACTTCGCTCGGTAAGCTCTTGCTTGTCCCCATAAGAGTCTATTACCTTCACAAATACTAATAACCAGCAGATCGAAGTTCCCGACCTCACAGCACTGCCCCCCCTCAAGGCCTTGATCCGACACTCCGCTCTCGACGAAGCCTTTACTGAGGCGGTAAACAAGCCCCAGTCGATGGATCAGGGGTTTTACACACACCTGTTTGATCTCTATGATGATGTCTTTGTGGACATCGACCAGCGCGAGGATCGCATCGTTCTACCCCGCCACGCGCTGCTCATTGAATACAAGATGTCCCTCAAAGCCAAGAAAGTCATTGGAGGGCTGGCTTCGGTGATTGGAGGCCTGATTGTCATTGTAGTCAGAGCTGGGGAGGGGTCCCTCAACTGAAGGTCGTTTGTACATCGCAGAGTTTACCATCATGGACACAGCACATCCCGCCTCCCCGCCTCCCCGCCTCCCGCCTCTACCCATTTTCTTATTCTCCTTTCTCTCCTTTCAAATCACAGCACCAGTACATGTAACACCAGAACGGCATACCCTACTTTTCTTCCTGTTTCATTTCGTTCTCATTACATGTAGTCTAAGGTACAATTAGATAGCAGAAGCAACCCAGTTCCTCCAAACCTTTCAACCGCTTTCCTCCAATTGCCAGGCGAGGGCAGTCTTCTTCGCCCGGGGCACATACTCTATCAAACGAGTGCCCCGACCGTCTTGAACAACCACTTTGTAGGTCTTCTGGATATCATCAATGCAATCACTGGCTCGAGACACGCTCACAATCTGAGCTCCTTCCCACAATCCTGCCTTATCCGCAGTTGAGCCCGGAATAAGCCCCGTGACAACGCGAGAGTTCGTGCTTCGTTTATCAAACCCGAATTCCATGATAGGAAGCTGAGCTGCCGTCAGTGTCTTGGATGGCTCGCCCAAGAAAAGGCCATCAAAGTTCATGACCGCCCTTCCCCGGAGCATGTCTTGGTAATGCTCCTCGATTGGGAACTCGTCGCCCACAAGAGACGTCTTTAGGGCGGCAAGCCAATCACGGGCGCCCACAGCCTCTCCTTGCTTGTGCCTTGTTGTCAAGTCGAGAATGATGGAGTCGAGGGGCCCTGCCGTGGTAAAGTCGTACGAGCGGGTGTGTCGGCGCAGATAGAGATCCATGAAAAGGAGGTACGCGAAGCCGCGCTTGTAGGAAATCCACTCTGCGTACCAGTCGTTGAACATGGCCGCGGCCGCATCGCGTATGTCCATGTTAATGCGAGGGCTGGTGAAGTAGCCTTGGAGATGATCATTAATGGTGCTGGTCAAGAAGTCTTTCCCACGGAAGCCGAGGCGATAGGGCAGATATGACGAATACAACTCTGCAAGTCCTGCGTAGTGTCAGTTCCTAGGTTCCAGACGATGGGCTGCATATTAGAGATCAGTACCTTCTTCAAACCAGTCGTTCTCATTTGCCTCGCCTGTCTCAATCGTTGCAAAGCTGTGCACCATTTCATGCGTAAACAATTGAATGAGGCGGTCATCTTCGACGTCGCTACTCCTGTCATCGTATTCCAGCATATAACTTGCATCGAAGCCGGTACCACCAAAGCCGACGATGGATTTCCGCATAAACATGCGATACGTTCCAGCAGACGACCCAAAGAACTCCGCCATCTTCGGGAACAGGGCGGTGTTGTATCCCTTGACCCGGTCGAGGTTTGGCGGAAGGTCACCGAACCAGTAACACGCAGATGACGACGCTCCGGAAGAGCTCTGAACGGGCCCGACCATGAACATGGTGTTCCGAACGACTTCGGAGCGATCGACGCGGACCATGGGCTTGGTACCCTCCCCGTAGCTCCACACGCATCGCGTAGAGGCCGGCGCGTTGGCCGGGATATTCCACTTGACTAGGACGGTGAAGAGCTGATCATTGATGAGCTGCGGCAGAAACCACATGCCGGCGCCGTGCAGGCCGCCCTGGTCGCGGCGGAGGTCGATGCGGGCGCCGAGCGGGGTCTTGATGTCTACTTTCCGGGGGAAGACATCGAAGCGGAGAAGGATGTCGCCCCGGGGTTCTCTGGTAAAGGACCAGTGCTGTTTCTTGTCCCGGCCCTCTGAAGGGAGGTCGTGGAATTGGAGCTCTAGGGGGCCGGCATCGTCTGTCACGTTGATGTCCTTTTCTTGATACGGATGCCCGGGAACATTGCCGTAGAAGGTGTTGAAGACAAACACGGGCTCGTGCGCCTTTGTGACTGGCAACTGCAGCCGGAGGAGCACCGATAAGCTGCTCGCGCCGTCGGCGTCGAAGCGCGGCGTGAGCTCTAAGGAGTACAGGGGGTGCGGCGGGAGTTGCATCGCGGCTCTGATAAGTGAGTGAATGGATCAATGAACTGGATCTTGACGTTGATGTAAGCTTTGAAGCTTGTGACAGCGTTATATGCGCCAAGCCTTTTGACCGAAGAGTCAACGGTTGCGTATTTCCTCGTAATTGAGTTCGCCCTTAAACGTTGACGTTGACGCGGCGCAACTCAAATAAGAAGGTGAGGTGTTAGCCTGCGGGGGCTACGGGAAAACGGCAGAAGGAGGCGCGCGGAATCCACGTAGGCTTCGGTTTCGCTGAAGAACTCACCTTTGCCCAAATTGATCCTCTTCCATCACACCAACTCACACATCAGAACTCGCTGAGAGGTGGATGAGTGAACGAGCCCGGGAAGCAGTCAGTCTGAAATCTATGCATGAGACTCAACTGGGAAAGCTGATCTTAGTCTCCAGTCGCGTCTCATGCTGGGGCGTCCAACCTTGAGAAAGCTCTCCAGAGCCTAAGTCAGTTAATGGGTCTCGGCAGCCTGCCAATTCCAACCATTCCAACTCAAGTGTCAGGGCAGCGCACATGGCTGGCAATTTCGATGGGCGTCTTGGTTCAGGGCATATCCCAGTCCGCAAATACCTAATGCACCACGGCGCTAGGCCCGAGGTTCAGTCTAGCACACATCTCCACCGCAATGAGAGGATTACCTTGGAGTTTAATCATGCCGGCTCTGACAGATCTTAGCCAGCTTGAGACCCGCGTTGAGGATCGTGTCTTTGCTCGCTCGTCCCTTTAACATTACGTAGTAAGATCTGATACCCCAAAATGTCTCTTGGCCCCTGCTGTGGCTTAGCTGCATTCTCTTAGCCAAGATTGAAGGTTTCGAAGGCTGTCGTGTGATGGCCGCGATAACGCAACCACAGACATTTCCTCGAGTGTCTCGTAGTTACTTTACGTTATGTTCCTCTCTTCGTCGGTCCGAAGAACTGCATATCGTGGGGCGGGATGCAGCAGGCTCTCCGTCGTCCTCCATTTGAGGTTCAGGTGCATTCGAGGACGAGAAACCCTGTTGGTCCTCAGGATTATACAGTGGAGTCCCCTGAAGGAGCGGGAAGATCCTCCCCCGATCGGTTGACATTCCCTCCGCATCAAGTTGGGATTCCGGCTTGTTCAGATATTAAAATCAGGCTGAGGAGCGATACATAGTTATCTTGCATCGCATCCTTGTGCTGACGTGAGATTTTAGCACCCGATATGCAGTATTGAACTGGCTGATAAATACAGAGACAATTCATACCAAGGTAACCACATCCACCTTGCATCCATCGAAGGCTCTGTTCTCCGGCCTGCGAGAATCACTGCCTAACGAGCACTTCATCATAGGCTGTTTGAGCTACAGCCTCTTGCACACAGCATCAGCATGTCTGAAGAAAAGATCGCAGGTTCTGTGCGATAAATATCACGGGTCTTGCAACATCTAGTTGCTCTTTCATTCCTTTTCTATCCCTTACCGTCATAGAGGCACCACATACCTTTCGACAGCCTCCTACCAACAAGCGATCAAGGCAGCCGCCTCATGCCCACCCCTTACTTCGACGATGGACATAACACGACGATCTGTCGCTCCAAACGATAGGAATCATCCTGAGACTATTTCAGCTCAGGGTTCGTCTCCAAGCACCGTCGACGTGTGGTCTATCGCTTCCGCCTATGGTCTCTCTAGCGAAACCAGTTACGACCCCGGGTTCGGCAATCGAGAGAATCCGCGATCTCAACTCCACGATCGTTCGACATCAACTCCGGCAACTTATTCAAAACACCAACGTAACGAAGTCTGGGGCTCAGACAATGATGGATCAGATGTTGCCTATCCGCTCATCGATATTCTGCGAGACCATAAGACCCATGCCGACATAAAGCCGACTTCTACAACCTTCGATAGATGGTCGGACAGCGTAGAGGCGTTGAAAGGAGGCGTACCAGAGCCTTCAATACGTAGAGCGCTATGGACGCCTCCTTGGCTTCGGACGACCTCTTTACTCGGATTTGCCTTTCTGTTCACTGCCCTCTGGATTGCACTAGTGGTTCTAGTCCGATACGACATCGCAAACTCGGGTTTCATGATCACGGCAACATCAAGCAGGTTTTCCTGGACCTACGGCCCTACCGCTATTTTCGTGGCCATCACGGGCCTCTGGAGGCAAGTCGACTACCATAGCAAGATGCATCAGCCATGGCAGCAAATGGCCAGAGGCCCAAGCCCGGGACCCAAGAGTCTCCTGCTAGATTACGTCTCTCCGATCCTATCGACGGGGCTGGTCAGGTCATTCCGAAACGGACACTGGATAGCAGCAGCCACGATGACAGGTTCCGCTGTCCTCAAATTAGCTACTCTGTTATCCACGACGCTAATGGTACCCGTAGCCATCAAGATGTCGGGGCCGCTTCCGATACAAGTGAACTCAGCTTTTGACGGGTCGGCTTTCTGGCAAACCACAAATTGGTCTTTGAATAATAGAACAGACAGAACCATTCTCTCTGGAAATGTCACATACTCGAGCTATTCGTTTAGTAACATTTCTGCAGTCTCTGCAGTAAAGTATTTGCAGGTGCTCCAAGGGCAAATATCAGAACCTGTTGGAACGCAAGAGGGAATTGTCTTTCAAGACGCGTCCGTTACTGAAACACCAGGAATCAGCGATATCGAGCATGTCTCCGCCAACGTTGACTCTATCGTTCCACACGTGATCTGCGAAGAACCGGACATCACCGTTTTCGATAAGATAGATGGCAACATCACCGAATTCAGTGGGGCCTTGGAAGTACAGATACCTTCTTGTGGAAACACAAGGATTCTTCTTAGCACTTGTGCCGATGGCAGCGAGAGTTGCCTTGGGACTTTAACGACGTACAATATTTATAGGGCGTACTGCTCCGACAAGGGAAGATCCGATGGGTCTCAAGTCGATCTTCGCCTACTCCTCATAGCGAGTAACATCACACAACGGACCAAGCCTGGAACCGAATATTACAGTTTCGACTACACAACATCGATGGCCAATATCACAGCAGTATCCTGCAAAGTCGCATATACCATGGGAAAGAGCATTCTTACTATGGGCACCAACAAGAACGAGACCCTGATTCACCCTAAAGAGCCACTCGACGCCGATAAACAACTCGACGAATTGACCGACCAACAGCTGTCTGAGTTGCTGCACTCTGTTCTCGTCGCCGCCGACTCAACTATGGATGGACCACGCAGAGACATTGGCAACTCCGCTCGAAAGTACACTTCGGGTAATGATACAGGAGGTTCTGCCGCCATGTTTGAACTTATGAGCCATACATCACAAGACCTTCCAGCTGGATATTACAAGTTCTTCGAAATCGACACCATGATTGCATCCGCAACCTCTGTCATCACTCAGCTTGCTGTAAACTTTCTCAAAGAATCCTTCATGACCGAATCCCATGGGACAGCTTCTGCTGAAGGGACATACACCCAAGAGAGACTTCGATTCCGACCGCTCTCTCTGTGGATCATGGTGGTCAGCCTGATGATGCTAGGCCTACTCGCACTGGGTATCATCTTTCAATTTACCCCTTCCGTCTCTCAGGATCCTAGTTTGCTTGCTTCGAATGCTGCAATTCTCGCTCGAAGTCCGTCTATCGATACCATCTTGGCCCCTCTTGGAGCATGTAGAACTAGCCAGGTATCATACGAGCTATCCGGACACAGATTCTCTACAGACTTTGATGGCTCGAAATTCCGAATACAAGCCCGCGAGATACTTCTAGCTGACGAGAGTTTCATACGAAAGCCGAAACAGAAACAGCGCAGCTGGATTCCCATGACAGCGCGGTTGTATTTTGTGATAGCTACCTTCACGCTGCCACTTGTCACTATCATCGCGCTCGAAGTCGCGTATCGTCAATCCATCAAGAGCAATGGGTTTACAGTTCAGGACATGTTCTGGGCGCTTTACGGAACACAATATAGCTCAGCCCTCATCGTGTTGGCCATCGCCAGTATTTTCAACAGCCTTGACTTCACTATCACCACATTTTCAATCTTCAGTGTCATGAGGGCTCGGGCTATAAGTCAACATACCCACTTCCTGGCACCCCCCTGTTTCTGGCACCCACAAAAACGCGAAAATCCACCACAACCCAATGCCCACCCCCAACCTCCTTTTATCACAACATTTTCAATTCGCGTCCAAATGGGCTCATCTTTTGCACATGTCTTCTTCTATATATAATGCCTCAATATACCGAAGATCAGCTTCGTCAGGCTCTCGAGGA